>NC_139344.1:61140906-61420906 GCF_055883805.1 Amblyomma maculatum
TACGAGGGTCGGAGCCGAGCTTCGCGTATGTCGTATGCTGTATGCCGTATGCCGTGACGTTACAGCCAAGGCCAGTTGCATAGCCCCCTCGCCAAGCTCTGCCGGCGTTGCCTAGCAACTCTTAAAAGGTGTGCGACTCCTCCACATTAAAAAAAAAAAAAAAAAAAATCTACATCCGGGAACTTCCATCCATTGGATCCTCATCCGAGCGCTTTACCGCTATGCCATGCCCTGCGTTGAGAAACGATCATCGGAAATCCACTTGTCTACCGTGAGGATGATAGCGGGATTCCGCGACTGACAGATACTGCGATTGGCGCGTAATTTGAAATCACTAAAGACTAAAATAGTTAAGTAACTAAATTAGAGTGACGTCAAGGATGTGACGTCACCCATCTACCGCCAGCTATGAGGACTCGGCGGCGCTTTTTGCCTTCCGTGAGTGATAGATGCTACGCCTTTGCTTTCCAGTAAACGAATTACAGAACGCCGGTGAACTTAGACACGCTCGACATGGAAACCAAGGAGAGTTTAGCTGCTGGCGAACGGCGCAGAAGACTGGATAAATTAATTTCTCTTTATCCCGAGGTAGTCACTTCTTTTCGCTACGTATATACAGGCATTGCAGAACTAAGCCATCTTTCATTTTTTATAAAGAGCATGCGCTCGGATGTTATGGTTTGTGAGGTTTAACGTCACAAAGCAACTTAGGCTACGAGACGCCGTAGTGGAGGGCTCAGAAAAGTTTGACCACCTGGAGTTTTTTAACCTGCACTGCCATCGCACAGCACACGGGTGACTAGCTTTTCGCCTTTATAGAAAAGCGGCCGCCGCTGTTGGGATTCCATCCTGCACGTTTGGGCACAGCAGTCGAGAGCCAGAACCATTGCACCCCAACTTCGGGGCCTTGCGCTTGAAGTATCGTTGCTTATGTGTCTAACAGGCATGTGCGCGTGTGTTGTCTCTCTTCGTGCGTTTGTGTTTGTTGCGCCACATTTCTGGGTATTATGAGCTTTAGCGTCCACTGCAGTCAAGAGCTAGCACGGAGCAACGCCAATGTTGAACACAAGGACTCAACTTGTAAAATTAATTTCTCGCGTAGAACGAAAACCGATTGCAATTCCGCTGCTGAAAATTCATTTCAGAAATAAAGACCACTAAATGGCACTGTGCAAGTTACAATATTTTCATATCTTTACTAAGAACAGCTCACTACGCAGCTGACGACTGCATATGCCTGAACATTTTAAAGACACTTGGGACCCTCTATCTGTGTGACAGCGAAAGGGCGCTCGCTCAGCGAAGCCCGAGCCACACGCTTTCTCTCGTGGTGTGCGATACCTTCGACTGGCAACATGATACCTTCTGTACTCTCTCTTTTTCTGACAGCGTCCATCTCACTCCCTCCGTGAAAAAAGAGCTCGACCGCCGCAAGTGTACGATTAAGAGCGGTAGTTCAAGTTTTACAGAATTTAATCCTAGGTCATCTATTCCGGTACCAATGCGTAGCATCTTTTTCTGGCTTTCATGCCTCTACGTTTTGTGGCACTAAAATGTACAAAGGGGGAAATCGGCAGCGAGATCGCCGACTGATATTAACCGATTCACTGCCATGGCATTCACTGGCGTGACAGTGGAGATGCTTGTTCGGAACGTGGTATCATCCGTATAGAAACAGAGGACCCAGAGCGCCATTAGCAGATTCAATTGTTTCATTCGATGACCTGGTGACCTCCAGACCTTTTAGCCCGAGGATAGCCTAGAGATGAGGGAGCTTGACTACCGAGCCGGAAAATACGGGTGTAGTACCGGCTGCGGCTGTGGCGAAACAAAGCAAAATGTGCCCGTATGAAGTGAATAATCCTATGTGGCTTAATTTTGATTCACGCGATCTGCCGGGCTAGTTGTTCGCGATCCATTTGTATCAGCAACGCGCACACAATCAGGAAAAAAGATGGAGATAGTGGGGCCAAATTTTAGAAAAGGCCCAACTTAATTTTTAACTCCCCAGCTCTGTCCTATCCCCTTCTGTTTTCCTGATTGTGTGCGCACTGCTGATACAAGAGGCCTAATTTTGATCCTTTCATTTCGGTGTTCATTAACGGCGATGTGCCGCTTCGGTACTTCAAACAGCAAAATTTATATGTATTGTCACGCGCCTTCGCAGTGACATCGACGGGAGAAGAACGGCCGGGCGAATCGACAGAAAACAAAACAAAAGGGAAGAGCAATATGGCAGAAGGACGTTTTAGGTTCGCCGCAGTCCTACTTCGACCGATCCTTGTAAATAAACCCTCCTTGCGTACTAAGCACGTAATCCTATATAATATTGTAAAAGAAGGCTAGGTCGAGACGGCGAGGTCGTGACGGCAAGGACAGCGAAGCCTTGTCTAGCGTTTTAATCCGATCACGAACCCAGGCGCGCGCCGGAGCCGGCGCCGCGGGACGATGATGATGGTATGTACAAATGAAAGAAGAAGATCATGGCATGTACAGATGAAAGAAGGTCCACAGAAGGCTCACACAATCTGCCCGGGGGGTCGGAAGCGGCCAGCCTGGCCGCTGCTAATTAACCGATGTACCGCGGCGCACGAACGGTTTCAAGCGAGAAACATGAACAATTTCAGTTCCTCGGTGGCGTCGATCGGCTGGGGGATCAACAGGCGTGACTTTGTAGTTAACTGGAAAAGTTTGGCTGATGATCTCGTAGGGACCAAGGTAGCGATGGTGGAATTTGTCACTAAGGCCAGGGGTACGCAGTGGTGTATAAAGCAGTACTTCGTCACCGGGACGTTAAGAGACTACGCGATGCGTAGAATCGGAGCGACTCTTGCGGTCTTCCTGGCACGCTGCTGTGTTGAGGCGGGCAAGATGACGGCATCTGGCCACACGAGATAAGAACTGGGTAGGTACTGATGTGGAGTATTCGGGCGTAGAGAAGAAGGAAGCGTCGAGAATTGTAGTGGGAGGACGGCCATAAACGAGGAAAAATGGAGAATAACCGGTAGTCCGTTGTACTGCTGTGTTATGGGCGAAAGTGACGAATGGTAGAATAGTGTCCCAATTTCGATGATCCGGTGTGATGTACATGGAGATCATATCCGATAAGGTGCGGTGAAATCGCTCAGTCAGCCCGTTAGTCTGGGGATGGTAGCTTGAGGTTGTCTTATGAAGGGTGGATGACGCGTGAAGAACTTCGGCAACGACTGCCGATAAGAAGGCCGTCCCGCGGTCACTTAGGAGCACCCGAGGAGCGCCATGACGCAATACAATTGATCGCAAAAAGAAATTTGCTACTTCTTGAGCGGAAGCGGTCGGTACAGGTGCTGTCTCAGCGTAGCGTGTAAGGTGGTCGACAGCTGTTATAACCCAATGGTTACCCCCATCGGAGAGAGGTAGGGGACCATATAAGTCGATGCCGACTACGTCGAATGGCTTGGCAGGACAGGGAACAGGTTGTAGAAGGCCAGCGGGCGAAGACGTCGGCCGTTTGCGACGTTGGCACAGAGGGCAGGATGCGACGTATTTGGCAACGCAGGAAGATAGGCCCGGCCAAAAGAATCGTTTTTTTCACGCGGTCGTAGGTTTTGTCAACACCAAGGTGACATGCAGTAGCGTCATCGTGGAGAGCCGCCAGTATACGTGGGCGAAGCACACGCGGCACTACTGGGATCCAGCGAGTTCCATCAGGGCAATATACGAAGCGGAGTAGGATGCCATCTTCGAGCTTAAAATTGCGAAGTTGTCGGCGAAGCCGAGCATTGGGTGGGTCCGAAGCGCCGGCGGTCGATGATGGGTCGGCAGTAGGCATCGGCTAATTGCTGTGAGCGGAGAGCGTGTTTGTTCTCAGAGTCGTCAAATGAAACTGCTGTGATATACGTCGGGGAAAGAGATGGTCGGCTGTGGTCATAGGTGGAAATGCATTGGGAAGAAAAACAGCAAGCCGATTCCGAAAGTGGACAGCGAGAAAGAGCGTCGGCGTCTTGGTGTTGGCGACCCGATTTATAAGTGACGTCGAAATTGTATTCTTGCAGGCGTAGAATCCAACGGCCAAGTCGGCCTGTCAAATTTTTGAGCGAAGACAACCAGCAAAGAGCATGGTGATCGGTTACAACTGTGAAATGCCGGTAAGGGCGAAATTTTTGGACAGCCCAGACGACGGCAAGGCCCTCCTGCTCGGTAATGGTGTAGTTTTTCTCAGCTGGAGTCATAGTCCGACTGGCGAAGGCAATCACTTTCTCACGCGAAGTTGCATCGCGCTGCAGGAGTACAGCTCCAAGATCGAGACCACTGGCATCAGTGCGCAGGACGGTTGGAGCGCTATCACTGAAGTGGCCAAGAACAGGGTCTGATGTGAGGGCGTGCTTCAGATTATTAAAAGCGGCTTCGCACTGTTCAGTCCACGCGAAAGGGCTGCGTGTTTTAAGTAGTTCATGAAGTGGAGCAGCAATACTTGCAAAATGCCTTATAAAACGCCGGAAATAAGACGCAGGCCGAGAAAACATCGCAATTCTGTAATCCGTTGTGGACGAGCAAAGTTCAAGACCACGATGATTTTTTCAGGGTCTGGACGAATGCCGTCATGTCTGACTAGATGTCCCACTATTTTAATTTCCTTCTGTGCAAAGTGGCACTTCTTGGTGTTGAGCTGAAGGCCCGCTGAAGCGAGACACGTGAGGACCTCATTCAGGCGCGTGAGATGGTCGTTAAAAGTTGACGAAAAGATGACAATGTCATCCAAGTAACATAAACAGGTTCTCCATTTTAGGCCACGAAACACAGTATCAATCATTCTTTAAAATGTCGCTGGTGCGTTACAAAGTCCGAAAGGCATAACATTAAATTCGTAAAGGCCATCGGGAGTTGAGAAAGCGGTTTTTTCTTTATCGTCCTCGTGCATAGGTATTTGCCAATAACCTGAGCGGAGGTCCAACGTCGAGAAATATTCGGCGCCTTGGAGAGAGTCAAGGGCGTCATCAATTCTTGGCATTGGGTATACATCTTTGCGGGTAATTTTGTTGAGTGCCCGGTAATCAACACAAAAGCGTACCGAGCCGTCCTTTTTTTTAACTAACACTACTGGGGAGGACCATGGGCTTGTCGAAGGACGAATAATATTGCGATGGAGCATGTCATTTACATTTTCTTCAATTACTTTTCGTTCAGAGAGGGAAACCCGATAAGGCCGTCGGCGAACGATAGAGTTACCTTCAGTAATGATGCGATGGCGCGCAACACTAGTCCGTCCCAGTGGTGGGGAAGTGGCATCAAAAATGGCTTGGTGGTGTCGAAGCAATATGTCAGCAGTTCTTGGCGTTGGTTCGGCGTGAGGTTAGGATTAATAGTCTTTGTGAGAACCGAAAGAGAGACGTCTGGCGAAACACGGCGCTGAGGCAGAGGGGCAGTGAGCACCATCAAGGACAAAGGTTGAACATCCACCATGCAGGGGAGAGAAGTTCCTTTTGGGAGCACGAGGGATTCACGTGAAGTGTTAGTGGCCGCTATTGTCGCTGAGCCGTTGCAGAACCTCACAAGACTAGACGGGAAGGCGATACCGCGTGCAAGATGACGACAAGATGGTGCGATGAGTACGTCCCCGTCAGTGATGTGGTCAGAAACAACGGTAAGCAGTTTTTCGCACTGAGGAGGCAAAACAGTATCAGCGGCGGCAACGAGGGGATGATGTCGTTCAGAAACATCAGATGAAAAATCGCTGTCTGTCATATGGATAACACGGTCGCCACAAGAAATTAACGCCGAAGCGGTTGACAAAAAATCCCATCCTAAAATCATCAGATGCGCACATGGTGAGAGCACAGCAAACTGCACATGATGGCGGACGCCGTCAATAACAATTCGTACGGTGCACTTTGCTAAAGGGCGCAAAGGGACGTCATTGGCTCCACGGAGTTCAGGCCCATCATATGGTGTCGTCACTTTTCGCAAACGGTAGCACAAATCAGCGTGAATGACAAAAATTGCAGCTCCTGTATCAATCAATGCTTCGACCGGTAACCCTTCAGCGATAACAGAAATCACATTATACGGGCGATCTGGAGGACTTTTGGTAAGTTCGCAGAGTGCAGTTTGACCTCCGGAAACTGCAACGCTTAGTTTTCCGGATGGCGGACAGGGATAGTTGTTGCGGGTCGGAGAGGGGAAACTGAGCGGCGGTATGGGGATAGGGACCGACGTCGGGAAGCATGGGTTCCACGAGGCTCAGACGAGGATTCTGGAGGTGGGGATGATCTTCGAGGCGGGCTTGGAATAAACCGGCGTTGATAATATGACGTTGGAGGGATGCCACTTTCAAAGGTATCGTAACCACGGCGCTCGTCCTGGAGGCGGCGGCGACAGACGCGGGATATATGTCCTCTAATGCCACAGTAATAGCAAATTGGTCGGGAGGGGCGCCAAGGTGCGTAATAGGGTGGTGCAGGTTGAGCCGTCGCTATTGCAATGACGTGATTGTAGGTTGGTGCCGGTCGAGGCGGGGGAACTAAAGGAGGGGGGGATGCTGCGACGTGCGCATAAGTCGGTACTGAGCGGGGTGTCGGAGGGCCAGATGTCATAGGTTCGGTGATTGTTGCCAGCTCTTCTTTGATGATGCTGCGGAGACCGGCGTCATTAGATGTTGCGGAAGAGTGATCGCACCCGTGTCGACAGACAGGCTTGAGGGCCTGGAGCTCCTCGCGGATGAAGGCTCGAATAAGTGCCCGCAGGTCGAGATCAGCATAGGTCGGGCCAGTAGCGTTGGCGGGCTGCAATCGGGAGGACTGCAGCTGGTCGATGCGTTGGCAGGTCGTAATAATGGAATCAATAGTTGAAGGAATCTGGGCAACTAGGATGTTATACGCCGTAGAATTGATTCCTTTAAAGACGTGGTGTACTCGTTCATGTTCCGCCATGGTGGGACTAATACGCCGGCAGAGTGCAAGTATGGCCTCTATGTAAGACGCATATGACTCATCAGGACCTTGAAGGCTTGAAGCGAGCTTGGTCTTCGCGATCTCAATCCGAACTGCCGGGTCGGCGAAGTACTGTCGGAACTGCTGCTTGAACGTGGTCCAGTTAGTTGTGTGGGGCTCGCGGTTGATGAACCAAGTCCTGGCTACCTCAATAAGGTAGAAATAGATGTTTAGATGGTGGTAGTTGCCAAACGGCGACCGGAACGTAGCTCCAGCGAGAGGCAGGGCCCAAGGCAGCAAGGGGATCAAATTTCACCTCCACCACTTGTAAAAGAAGGCTAGGTCGAGACGGCGAGGTCGTGATGGCAAGGACAGCGAAGCCTTGTCTAGCGTTTTAATCCGATCACGAACCCAGGCGCGCGCCGGAGCCGGCGCCGCGGGACGATGATGATGGTATGTACAAATGAAAAAAGAAGATCATGGCATGTACAAATGAAAGAAGGTCCACAGAAGGCTCACAATATATGCGTATATATGTGTGTGTAAAACTATGGCCCAAATAGTCGTTCTGGGGAAAAAAACATATTGCAAGGAGCCTTTCATTATAATAGCTTAATTTTAGTATATTTTTATATCATAACATAATATATTCATATTTTTTTTTGTTACAGTAGCCATATTTATTACGCGTACGTACTGCCCGTAGAGCAGTATGACAGTGGCAGGTGCAGGCACCTTTGGTGGTTGCATGGCGCACGTGTCTGCAGACTGTCGTTTTCTAAGACGCTTTCTTCAACTTGTCTGTTTACGCAGATATACCGGACACATGGGAAAAAATACTGATTGCAGCAGTAGCCGACAGCAGCGTGGTTTCTTCTTGGGCGCATTTAAAAGTACATCGCCATCGAACTCGGCGTAGAAGGATTTTGTATCATATGCTCGAGAATGTGCTTCGCGCAGATGCGGTCGCTCGGTTGAAATAACCTATATGTTCTGGTGCCACATTTCCAGGCGAGCAGGGCCCGACTGAGATTTAGAAAGTGACACTGGAACGGACAACTCTGTGAGCCCGATCTTCAGTTCGGTACGAAGCGCCTATTAACCATAATAACGTCTGGTCGGCCTCTGGACACGGCTGGACTTCTAAGGTGTGCGACAGCAACAGCCAACGTATCATAGCCATCAAATGCGTAGGCAGCAACGACCGTCCACGGTGTCGGCCCGGGCCACCATGTGAGCTCGCACAACGATCACTGTGACTGGTCTCAAACCACGACCCACAAAGCTACTTATAGCAAACTTTGTTCGTACACGGTGCCTATGCATAAAGTGCAAACTCAGAACCTAACGCACACACCTTATGAGTTACTCGGACAGCGCAAAACATCGACAAACACTGCCTAAAACGGCATTGAAAGCCGGCCACGCCACTTATCCTCGCGCGTTGCTCCGTAAGCGAATGGACACTAATGGCGATTTCCACTGATCGATTGGAGCTGGGCGCTCGGACCCAAATAGACCGACCTAAACAGCTACAGAGCGAATCATCCTTGGTCGACCAGCGGAACGTGCAGATATGGTAGTGCAGAGTGTGTGGCGGGAGTAATCATGAGCCAGTTCCGCAAGTTGAAGTCGCATCCGAGCGGCGAAATTGTTGCGGTTGATAAATAGGCAGGAGTGCTTGGATCACTGCCTTGTCGTGGCGGAGGGGCGTGCGAAACTCGATGAAGTCGTGAGCTCTGCTGTGTAGG
Source organism: Amblyomma maculatum (assembly GCF_055883805.1). Lineage (NCBI taxonomy): Eukaryota > Metazoa > Arthropoda > Arachnida > Ixodida > Ixodidae > Amblyomma > Amblyomma maculatum. Next base: position 61,149,566 of record NC_139344.1, read on the forward strand.
GCCACCCAAGATAGACAGGTCACGGCAGAGAGTTCTGACAAAATGTGATTCACTGGAGAAGGTAATGGCAACCCACTCCAGTATTTCCTGCCAAGAAAACCCTATGGCCAGTCACAATACCATTAATGATATGGCGCCGGAAGATGAGCCCCCCAGGTTGGAAGGCGTCCACATGTTACTGGGGATGAACAAAGGGCGATTCCTAGTAGCTCCAGGACGAATGAAGCGGCTGGGCTAAAGCCAAAAGGACGCTCAGTTGTGGATGTGTAGGGAATCGACCGGAAAGTCCGATGTTGCAAGGAGATATATCACATAGTAACATGGAATGTAAGGTCCATGACGCAAGGTAAACTGGATGTCGTCAAGCGAGAAATGGACAGATTAGTCGCTGGAGAGAGATTTGATGTTGGGAAAGGTTGAGGCTCACCGGAGAAGGGGTACGCAGAGAACGCGACGGTTAGATGGCATCCTCGAGGCGCTGCAGATGAAGTTATGTGATGTTAGGAAGACAGTGAGAGACCGGAAAGTGTGGCGTGATATGGTCCATAGGGTCATGAAGAGTCGGACACGACTGAACGACTGAACTGAACTGCCGCCCTCTGCAACTTGCTTTAGCATAATTTTAACTCTGTGGTCGTTTTTCAATAAACACACTTCAACATATTAGCGAAATAAAAAAAAAAACGGTGATGCCCAGTGTCCTCTGCCGATATCTCCGAAATCGCTAAAAACAGCCGAAAAATTGTGGAAGTGACGACATCGCCGGCTAGAACTTCCGGCGAGATCCGAGTTTGGTTGGCGGATCGAGTTAGAGCACCCCGAGTTGCTCCAGACGACCAGTGGAATACGCACAACCTATCCCGGTCGACCAGTGGAATTCGAAATTGCCATCCCGGGGCAAGAAAACGTCTTCCGGAGCGACCAGGGGAAATCGCCAAAAAGTGCTGCCTCCACGCCCCTGTGTTCGGCGCATGTATAGAGGGCGAACACAAGGCTGGGCGCACTCTCTGCCGCTGCGTGCCGGTCAGTGTCATAACCTAAATATTCTTACACCTTGATATCACGTTAAGTAATGCCGAAAGTTGGGCGAGTTGGTTAACATTCATGATGGAAAATAGCGCGAAAAAATACACGAAGGACGTAAGGAAGACACGGACAAGTGCAGTCCGTGTCTTCGTTCCGTCCTTCGTGTACTTTTTCGCGCTATTTTCATCATGAACCTTGATATCGACACAAACTCGGAATACGGGTCCAGTGGAAGATTGTGCGAACACCAGTTGATAGAGCAGAATGACTGTTAGGGGTGTGCCCGGCTTCGCAACATATATCCTTTTCGTGGCTTTTTAAAGATATAGATTCTAAATGTTATTGCATACCTTGTCGTAGTGTTTTTCAAAAACATATATGTTAACTGTGAACGAACGGCTGCCTACTGAGTGCATGATGAAAAGAGAAAATTGTTGGGGAAATTTTGTTTGAATCAGCATCTCTATGCATTTCGCTTCCCTCCAGTGCTGGCCGCCGGCTGACTCCCACGCGCACGTATCGCGGTGTTTTAAAAATAAAATGCCTTCGAAATGAGGCTTTGAAGACCTCCGGCGCTGCGTCGAAATGAGGATTGATAATTTTTTAGACTGTTTGAGGGTATACTGGGCTTTGTTTCGAGAAGGGCCGACATCATAGTTGCGCTGTGAAATAAGAAAAAATGCTTTTAAGGCTTTATTTGCATGTATTTCTTGGGCGATTTCCCACTCTGGAGGCAGAAGGGGCTACCAGTGGCGCTGAGCAGCGGCCACCGTTGCGTGCACGGAACCATTTAGCGAGCGGTAATGCAGCAGTGGTGTGGTTGTAGGGGGGAAGGGGTGCTCTGTCACGTGGCTTTGGGGACTCATGACGTTACACATTGCGGTGAACTTGATTGTATGAGTCGCCACATGGTAGCTAAGAAATTATTTGTAAAGCTGTAGCTATGATCACGTGAATTGGCCGTCATCTTGAATCTGTGAACGACGGAGAAACGGACAAGAAACCGGCAAATGTAAGTAATAGGAGCTAAGGCTCTTAAAAGGCCGCTGCGGTAGGTGACGTGAGGTTATTAAGTAGGTACTTATATCTGTTCGAGTTCCTATCACTGTCTAGGGCAGCAGGTAAATGCTAATTAGAGAGTGAATGGTATGCCATCACCATAAAAATATACGAGCAGTTCGGTTACATTTTTTGATGCGAAAGAAGTCAAACCTGGCGCCACATGGTGCTCCATGAGATGGTGCCTTATACGACAAATGGGGTGTGTATGCCGTTGCCTCGCTCGGCCCTTCGGTGGCTCGACAATTGTGACGCGAAAGAGCCTGGGGAGGGGGGCTACCAGAGATGGTATATGGATGACGATTAGCTGATAAGTTTCTGTGACTCCGGGAAGAGGGGCACGACACTTTCGCGTGTCAAGCCACCCTTCCCATCCGATAACAGTGGAGACACGATGGATGTGGAGCGAGCAGCGGGTACGACGTGATGTCCGGTTTTTATTACCTATCGTTGCGATGTACTACACCCGCATCCACAGGAGCATCTGTTGTGTATACCGGCCGTTGTCCCACTTCCTGAACCGGTGGCTCGACAACGTTTGTCGTCACAGATTCTATGGCAACTATGAAGCGGGCGAGCCACGACGGGATATCCGGTATTTATTAGGTATCGCGACGACATACTACACCATCATCCACTTTATACCCAATGACGCGATTATTTCGGACGTATGACATCGTTTACTTTCTGTGCAATCACTTTTGGCGACATGATCTGTGTTACATGAGAGTTATAAGGCTTACGCCTGAATTAAATAGGTGCCGTTGTCAGATGGGAGGAGGTTTGGTGCCAGAAGGCTCCGCGCCTCGAGGTCTAACATAACCTATCGACCCTTCATCATTCATACGTCCTCCCCGGCACTACGCGGGGGGTTTTAGTTTCGGGATGACGGCCGTACTCTGACACGGGGGCAGTCGTGCGGTGAGACGTACACAGCAGTTGCACCTAACACTATGCCAACTGTGTTTAAGGTCTCCACTGTGACAGCAGGCCGAGCACAAAGAGACCGGACCTTTAGTGGACCTCAGATGTCCTGAAGGACAACTGTACCCTTGGCGTGTTTCATATCAACACTGTTATGGCACCCTTAGAGACCGTGAAAATGATCGGTGGCTTGCTGCACATGTCCACGAACCCTTGCTCGCCGAGGTGACGCTGCTCACGGCTTAGGTGAAACCAGACCTCCCTGCGGACTCGTGCGAGTACCTCATGAAGGCCCGGAACACTGCGTTCATACGCAGCGGCACATCTGGCAGACCAGACTTGGTACATGCACTCAACGACCAACAGCACGGCCTGCTTCACTGCATGCCTAGGCAACGGGTGAAGGTACCTGACAGTCTGATAGGGCACTTATGGAATGTCAAACAAGACAGCCACTCGTCGAAGGAGGGCTGCTGGGACAAGTCATTGTGCAAAGATGTGCACCATGTCTTCACGACCACCACAGAACGGGCAAACTGGATGCAAGCTCGCTCGTGTGAACGCTCTGCTGCGGATGGGGAGACAGCCGCGCGCTCATTGCGATACATGAATGTTGTCTACTCTCATCAAAGAAGTTTGTCGGTGTATCTGTTTCCAACTTGGACGCACGTCGCAACCAAGCGTAGATAAACCAAATTCATATCACATAGAAGCCGCGCCAACCAAGGAGACTCTGGAACTTCAGCAAAATGAGGCATGTTCATGTATTGAATAGCTTACAATTCACGTGACACTCAAGACATTAAAGTTGTTGAAAAGTTGCGCGGAATTAGTGCGCAGTGAAGCATAACTACAAAAGCGCACGGTTGTAAAAAGAATACCGGCAAAAGGATAATTTTGAAGTTTATGAACGCACAAATCTTGACGCAACGAGCAAAACGTTTGAGACACTATTATGACCGCCTACGTGTAGGAAGGCTATTGCTCGCTCAGCAGCGACGCCCATTTCAAAAGAAAGTGCTGCGTTAGGCCACGCGGTGTACTGAAGTGATTGGACATACAAATGGGGTCACATACGTCGGTTCGAATCGCTATAGGGAACGTGCGCTGGTCTGGGGCGCGGCGAAGTCTGACATTAGGCGCCATCTGGTTTTAAAATCAGCAACCGTATAGATGGACGGGCGCAGACGAACCGTCGTAGAGTGGCGGCGTAGTGTTCAGTATTAATGTTCTGAAAAACAGCATTCTTTCGAGGAACCTACCAACTTCATTACAAGCCGTGCTGCCACGCCTTGCGAAAACCGCACCGCCGTTATTGCTGCAGCGTAAAGTCTCTTTCAAGCTGCGAAGTGCCGTTGTGCCGGTTGGGTTATCACACAGTAGCCCACCGTCAACAGGGTTGTGCCAAGGAGTTGGTAACGCAGCGCTCGTCACCCGTTTCGTGAACGAGGGCTGTCAGCTCCCTGGACGGCAGCGATGAATCTGAGTTGGCGCTGGTGAGATGAAGAAAACGCTTTATACACTATGTACAGCCATTTACACAACGAGTTCGGCTCTGGGGCCGAAAGCTGACATAGCCATACGCGACTGTTCTCGCGCAGCGACGGCCGGGGAGATTCCGCCGCGTCCGCTCTGTCAGGGGGCGAACTGCTCCCTATGGACGCTATTGACGAACTCGCACTCAGAGTCTCGAAAGGAAGCACTTGAGACTCCGTCGCCGAGAACCGTTGACGCTCAAAATGGTCCAATCCGACGACAGCGCTTTCGCAGGGCCAATGGGAGAGCTTGCTGCGCTCTCGCTTCAAATATGCCGCGGGGCGAGAAGGGGTTCACCGTCAGGGCCACGGCGCCGTGCTGTCTGGACGTTCAGCTCATGTTGAAACACGTCGCTTCTCTCTCTTTGGCACGGCTCGCCTCCAGTGCACTGGTGCTTTGCAGAGAAGTATCCGGATTTTGTGAAGGAGGCGTTCGCCGAAGAAGTTTGGCGTCCGGCTGCATTTCTGGGCGGCTTTGGCCGAGCACAACAGCACCCCCGCCATCAGACAATGCGCTGGGAAGACGAGCTGCTCGCATGCGGCTCGGATGCCGGGCGCGCTCGTTCGCCAGGTTCCTCCAAGCTCACGTCCAGTGTCCGGGCGCCAGGTAGCCTCATGTTCCTCGGGTTCCACTCGCCAGGTCAGGATCTCTGCCGACAGCCTTGTTGCCGGGGCACGCCGATCAACTTCGCTCGGGTCGCTTCGATGCCCTTGCCACTCGCCACTGGTAACGGTAGACTTTTCGGCGGCTTGCAAAACCGACCGACAACAGGCAACACCCAACACAAGTACCCTCGGTCACCCGTCAAACACCAGACAGAGGCAAATTTTCAAATTCAATTAGCTAAATTGTTGTCCCATTTTTGCTCCCACCGACAAGAGACAAGTGTATAGGATGCAATACACAAGGTTCAAACAACAATTTTGCACATTAATGGCACATTAAATAGCAAAGAAGATTAATAATCAGTGATGGAAAAGAGTCTCCTTGAAATCACTTGGACTGTAGACCATAACTGAGGAAGCAAGGAGGTCATTCAATTTTGCCCCCATCTGCCTACAAAGTTACCGTTAGCGACGAAACGCTCGTTGAAGGTAGCTACGTCTCGAATGCACGGCTCAAAGCATCCGAGTTCGCACTGCGCTGCTCTCCTCCGCAAGCGGCAGAATGCGTAGCAGTATTCGGGCGGTTTGGCTCTCCTCCCTCGGCTACAGCTTCGGCTGTCCATTTCTCTACGAGACCTTTCTTTCCACTTTGTGCGTGAAAGAAAAGACATGCATAAGTTACTAGCTTTGTTGAACGATCTGCCTCGTTCCTTACGCTTTGCGCACCAATCGCGCATTTTCTCAGCACGGGTGCATTTGTGCCGCTGCGATCGCCGCTTCTTTTCCTTTCGCGATCGTTTGCGTTTTCTCACCTTTCGGTGACAGCATTCTTTCATGCACCTGCCTTTCCGCTCGTTTCGGCGGCTGCACTTGAATGTTTGCTTTCTTTATTTTGGTGCCAGATCTTTCAAGCTGCCGGTAACCGGAGCTAGTATGGCGCCGACATCGTCGGAGTGGGGCGCCGCGCCTGCATCGCGGCCAGCAGCGCATGACTCACTGCCAGTCGCGTCCGAACATGGACAAGGCTCGCTCACGCCAGCCGCCGAGCTAGGCATATCCTCTGCAGGCTCGCCTCTCAAGTTACCCTGATCCGCCGGTGTGCCGCATCGCTCAGCGCTAACCGGCGCACGATCAAGGTCGTCCGACAGCAGGGGCGCTTCGGATAGCATGAGGTCCATGTTCGCACTAGGGTTGTTTTCGCGAATACAACTGAGCGCGTCAGGACACGAAACATGACTCCTGTCTAGTCGCTCGCTGTCGACTTCACAGGTGTGGTTCTCGACAGCGTACGCGTCATGGGTTTGCCTTCGCTGTTCACCACTGGTGGGCTGCGCATGTTTCCATGAGCGCCACTTAGTTTGTCCGCAAGTGATGATCTATGACAACGCTGATCTCGGACATCGCCAATTTGTCGTCTCCTGGCCTGACTACATCTCCGCCACGCTGTACAACTGCTGCTTCTGAGGAAATCGCCAATTTGTCGTCTACTAGCCTGACTACATCTCCGCCATGCTTGACAACTTCTGCTTTTGAGTTGTCAGGCGGTTGATTTACTGCCAGTTCCCCACTCTCGATTGGTGGAATGCTTACAGCTACGTGGGAATGCGTGCAGGACGGTGCCACTGCGGATTTCTCGCCGATGGAGTCGGCTCCAACCGTCTCAGCTGCCAGTGGCTCGACCAAGGTAACCCCAGATACTTTTGTTCGAGGCTCGATCGGCTCGCTGCTGCGGTCGCGTTGCTCGGCCTCTTCCCCAAGCTTTGTCTCATTCTCTGGTGCAAGTACAATTTGCTCGGAGAGTTCCTGACTATCTAGCCATTCGGTTACATCGGCTTTCAACTGATACGCCAAATCGAAGATCGTTTTGATACAGTTTTTCTCTTTCCGATACCTGTCCCCAAGCTCCATTGGTGACAGCCGATGTCTTCTCAGTAAAGACTCTTTCAGGTAATCGTAGCTTTTCAAGTCAACGTCTAAAACGCGCTTGATTTCTTCCGACACCTCAGCGGAGAGAAGAGCGACCAATTTTTGTGCCCAAGTATCTCGCTCGAAGCGCTTACTTTTGCACACACGCTCGAAATCTGCCTAGTACTCTGCCATATCCTCGGCGATGAGGAACGGTTGCAGACACTCTCGCGGCTTCGAACTGTTACCTTGAATGGCAATCAAAGCGTCATGCCTTTCAACACTTTTTTCATATGCCGAAAGCTCGAGCTGCCGAAGTTTCTTTAGGCGAGAAAACCGCTTTTGATGTTCTAACCTTTCACGCTCAAGCCCTTTACTCTCTTGAATATCATCCCAGGCCTCTGCGGCTTCCTCAACCGTCACTTCTTCTGCCTGCATGATCTCAAGAATTTCCTTTTTTCTTTTTGTTGAGCCCAAATCGATGCCCAACTCCTCACAAATTTGGAGAAGTTCTTTGACCTTTTAACTCTCCATCTTTTACCGACCTCCTGTTGTTTGCCTTTTTAGGATAGTGTACTAGAGGTTCGCTATCTCGCTCCTAGCAAGAGACGCGCAAGTTTTTCTCACACTGATTCCCCTCTCAGCCTTCCTTGGTTTTCAAAACACTTCCTGTAGGCTTGAAACACGCAAGGTTAACACAATGCTACGCTCAGCCTTTCCCTAAGCTACCCTGTGTGTCAGAGAAAGTCTGGCGTTTGAGGGAAACTTCAGGTACTCAGCGCGCCGAGGTGCCTGACGCCGGTAAATCCCGCAGCTGCCATCCAATGTTGCGCCGATAGGGTTATCACACAGTAGCCCACCGTCAACAGGGTTGTGCCAAGGAGTTGGTAACGCAGCGCTCGTCAGGCGTTTTGTGAACGAGGGCTGTCAGCTCCCTGGGCGGTAGCGATGAATCCGAGTTGGCGCTGGTGAGATGAAGAAAAGGCTTTATACACTATGTACAGGCATTTACACAACGAGTTCGGCTCTGGGGCCGAAAGCTGACATAGCCATACGCGACTGTTCTCGCGCAGCGACGGCCGGGGAGAGCTCTGTCAGGGGGCGAACTGCTCCCGATGGACGCTATTGACGAACTCACACTCGGACTCGGAGTCTCGAACGGAAGCACTTGAGACTCCGTCGCCGAGAACCGTTGACGCTCAAAATGGTCCAAACCGACGGCAGCGCTTTCGCAGGGCCAATGGGAGAGCTTGCTGCGCTCTCGCTTCAAATATGCAGTGGGGCGAGAAGGGGTTCACCGTCAGGGCCACGGCGCCGTGCTGTCTGGACGCTCAGCTCATGTTGAAACACGTCGCTTCTCTCCCTTTGGCACGGCTCGCCTCCAGTGCACTTGTGCTTTACAGAGAAGTATCTGGATTTTGTGAAGGAGGCGTTCGCCGAAGAAGTTTGGCGTCCGGCTGCATTTCTGGGCGGCTTTGGCCGGGCACAACAGTGCACTCCGCGAAAGTGCACTTTAACTTGCACGCTTAACTGGGGTATTAGATTCTACCTTCGCTTTCAGTCTGCAGGAGCAAAGGACTAAGAGAATAGAATCGATGGGTGCCGTTCTAATTAGTGCCGTTATTACAAGAGGGAATCAGTGAAAACTTAAAAAACAACAACAACAGAACAGAAAAACAAAGTTGCTGTGCATTGTCTTCTGCATAAGAAACGATCTCTTAATGTCGTGAGATTTGGGGCTGCTATGACGCCCCCCCTTCTTGAGTGCGCCGACGGCGATTAAATATCAGCCTTTGGAATTTCGCGAACCAACAACGAAATGTGGAGTGTGGAGATGCATTCATTAGAAGTTTAAGTGCTTAAAAGCCGTCATTAATAGAGGAGCAGTGCGTAGAGCATCACATTGATAATAAGAGAGTTGTTTTGGTTGGAATCGTAAGTAAAAAAGAATTCTACGTGATCACCTGAAATTCGATCGTATATGCTGAAAAAAATGTTGCAGAAACGCACTGGAGATATATAAGCACGCATGCGCCAACACTGAATAAAGTACAAACAAAAAACGTTTTCCGTGCTTGCGAATTAACATAAATGGGGTTTTATGGCGCAAAAGTAACTATGGCTCGGATGCGCGCGAAGTAACATATCTCCTTAAAACAAACAGCAATCGTTTACTATAGCCGGCAAAGCGTTTTCGACTACAGCTTGCTCTCTATGCTTCTCCAAATTCACAAGAACTCACTCGCAGTAGCATAATGTAGGGGGAAAAAAATGAACGTGTCCCAGTTGGTGCACTGACCCCCTCTAAGCAATTACAACAAAATGCTGCAAATCCAGAGTAATGGCAGCTGGCTCAGTTTGAACAATTGGACTACATGTCGTCACCTTCAGGCTATAATACCACCTCCGTCAGCCTTCACCAAATTCGCAAGTTACATTTCTTGTCTAAAGTCAATATTTATTCAGTTAGGAAAATTATCCTAATTACTTATATATAATTGCAAAACAAGAAAATTCCTTTGGTGCGCTAGGAGGCTTGCAGCCCTATTCAACTGATTTCGCTGGCCTGTATATACTTCAAAAGAGTTATTTTTTAACGTTGATCTAAAGTTATCTTGGACGCTCTGTATATGGCTAAAAAGACGCATGAGTAACTTGCTTGCGGACAGCAGCCATTGGGGCCTCGCCGGGGTGGCACAGTGGTTACGGCACACGACTACTGTTCCCAAGGATGCGGGATCAAATCCTGGCCTTGGCGGCCGCTTTTCAGTGGAGGAGAAAAGCATGGCGCCGTGTGCTTTGCGGAGTCCTCCACTACGGCGTCTCTTATAGCCTGAGTTGCTTTAGGACGTTAAACCCTACAAACCAAAACAAGCAGCCATTGGGAGATCCAGATAAAATCTTAACATGCCTTCCTGAGATTCTGCTATCGTTCTGTGGAGTTTTAATTCCCGCTCTCTACGTGCATATTTATTTTTTTTTATTTATTAAGAATATTGCAAGTCGATATGGCCAAAGCAGTAGTGGCGCCGTTTCACAAGTTGATATGCTCGGTACATGAGACACTTACGCTAATATTAAGAACCCCAAAAATTATAAAAAAATGAGAAAACTATGACAAAGAATACACAATCAGAATGCAAATTAAAAAAAAATGACATGAAATAACATCTCCGAAAAATCATTCGATTCAGTTGTTGCTACTGGAAGGAATTTCGATGAGCAATGGTTATCAAGAAAACACTTTGTTTGAATGCTTCCGCGCGCCCAAAAACTAGGACTGAGGAGCTTATTGTTAGCATGCCTAGCTCTTCGCGCTCTATCGCTTTATGTAAAACGTAAATTTATGGTTAGCTCTAAGAATTTTGTGCAAAAATTAACTTGTTAGGGTTTCTAACGAGTTTCTATAGCATTCGGATACCGCGTTGGTTCATCAGATCTGAATGGAATCAAGCCGTTTTTTTTTTTTTTTGCTGAGTTTAAACTGAATATAATTTTTTCTGGACCCGCTCCAATTGAATTTTGTGTTTCTTACTATAAGGGTCTCAGATTGCCGCCTCATATTCAAGCTTTGATCTGATAAACGCATTACAGACAAACGATCGAGTTTGCTTCAACTGGAGCAGTTTTAGGTTTCCCATAATAAACCACAATTTTCATATGACATACTTACAGATGCTTAATATATGAATGGACCACGTCACAGTAAGTGTGGTATAGGATACTTATAGGACTCAACTTCGATGACCATACAATCCTGAAGCCGGTAGAAATGTGCTGGGCGAATTCTTTGTGTTTTCACTGCGTTAAGTTCCATGCCGCATATATATTGCACAAATCGTGAAAATATCGAGGACATTTTTCAATACAGTATGATGTTTTGCTGTTAAATACCTCTTAATTAAGAAAACACAGTCATCCGTGAATAATGTGATGTACACATCGTTATGTGGTACGTCATCCGAATCATTATTATAAATTATAAACAATGAAAATGTCCTAATTTGCTGCCCTGTGGAACACTAAGTAACGCACAGTACATCAGATCAGCCGCTGCTAATGCTAACTTTGTGTTACAATCATATCTTTTCTCAGTGCAAATAATATTCTGCGTACATGAGTGCCATACATATTTCTACTTGGCATATATTTTGGTGTGTCCTGAACAATAAAATCATGGCAGATGCCTTTTTTTTTTAAATTTCGCGAGCATTCGCCATTTGCCGAAACAGAACTGCGCCGTGTTTATGCGTTGCCTTGGACTTACCTTACATTTTTAAGCTAAAGGTACAACTTGCGTAGTGCGCATTTCTACTTTAGTTTTCCTTTTCAGGTTAAGTAGATATTCTTGCTGTACACTCATCCGTGTCATATGTATACTACCGAGGTTCACGATGGGCTAAAACGTACTAAAATGCAAGAAGGCAAATAGTTTCGGGGCGCAGCGCAGGTAGAGCAGAGCCTCTCACTCGGCCGCCGCGCCAGCCAGCGAAAGGAGGAAAGGACCCTTAACTCGGCGTAGCGCTGCTTTCTGTCTCTCCCGTTAAAAAGGGCCAAATTTCCTCACTTGGTCCAATATTAGCCATCCCAAACACATAATCCCGCCTACCCGGTATCATCGCGGTGCGTGAATTGTTCTTCAAGAAACATGCATAAGCTGTGTCGCGACTTTCCATTCTGTGAAATGGTAATTTTAATAAGCGAATCACACAAAAACATTATTTGGATAACACTGTCGACCAGCAACGTTCCTGCGCGCGCTAAGTCCAATCTCTACACCCAATTAACAATGCCCGTTGACCCCAGTGTCATAGCAGCTTCGTGACATGGGGGAAGAGACTGCGGTTTAGGAGAGGCCATTAAGTCATTAGCTTTACATATGTCAGAGGCAGGCACTTCATCAAGCTGGTTGGCTACGCCGGCCAGCCCATCAGAAGAGCCAGTAGAGCCTGCTTTGCACCTGGCCTCTGTCACGTGGATGACTCCACGGTTCGTGCTGCGAGCTTGTCGAATTCGGTGCCTGAGTGCGTGTGTTATAGAGAAATCGATGGAGGGCCAAATATTGCCGTGTTCACATACTGTTTGCTTGACATTGATTCTCTAACACCATCGGATTCAGCATACCGGGTGCTTTTTTGTATAGATTGTTATTTGAAGCCGTGCGAGAGATGCGCCGGTGCGGTCTGCGCAGGTGGCTTGTACAGTAAGGCCGACATTATGCACTTGATAGATCTCACTGATGACACAATTAAATAACTAAAATTAACTAGTAACTTTTTTACTTTTGATTTGAAGGGCCAACATTATGTTAAGGAATTGAAGGCTGTCAGCAAAAGAGTTCAGTCCAGCTCTAAATTTTCTTTGTCGCCAATGGATTTCGAAATATTTAACGTCAAAAGTATGCATATTCTAGCTCGTAAAGTTGACTTCTCGCAATGCACATGCTTAAAATGGATTCGCTAGGCGTAGTAATGTCGTGGAAATCACGTTAACTGCTTCTACGGCAAGAAAATCAACATACGGCTTTTGCATTTTTTATATTTTTTTTTTGTATCAGAAAGGCTAAAAAGAAAGCACCCGGCATATATGTATATATTTCCTAGCGCTTCGGGGAGCGCACTGGTGGATAATCTTCGATCATTAAAAGCGCGGATTGTGTACTTGGTACACATGTGTTAAAATGCTTTTGCTGGACAGCGGTTTGCGTTTATTGCTGCTTCAGTCGAACGACGGAAGCGAAGAGAGACCACTGGATGTCGCACTTAGAGCCGTCGACAAAGTCATTTTTTCGACATGAGGTTTGCGGAACAAAGGAACATGACAAGAGAAGAGAAAGGAACGTGAAAAGAGAACCGCAAAGCTCCATAGCCTCCTAGATCGATGTTCACAACGACGCCAAGCTTTTTCGGTGAAAGCCGCAAACAACGCGTGCCGCTGATGTGGACAAAACATGCTGTAGGAAAGGCCAAGGGCGACTGGATGTCACCCGGCCGCGTCTAAGGTTCTGTGGGTATGCTCGGTGTAGACATTGTTAGTCTCTTACTTGACCGAGGTGTCGCAATGGTCGTGTTAAAAAAAAAAAAAAAAAAAAACAAGTAACTTCCGCCCCACTCTCTGTATTGCCAGATCGGATAGCTGGGACATTTCTTATTCTTTTTTTCTGTGCTTCGAGAAATCGAGACGTCACGAGCTTCGACCCTCTAGTGGGTTCACCGCCATTACAAAACACGAAGGAACGGCAAGATGTACTCAAGACCACCAACCGAACGGCCCTAGCTTTTTCCTTATTAGAAGCTTGCAGCTCGTATGGAAACGCACTCGGCAACTTTGTGGCAAATTCCTGCCGAAAAAAAAAAAAGAGAAGCAAAGGTGTTAATTGCGGTTTATACAACTGAAACATTTGTTTCAACTAAATAAGCACGCAACCCACTCACAGTGAGTGATACAAGCGCAAACTGTAGATAAAACTGGAATCAGCACGCTGTAGCAAAACCTTCGTTTTCCCGTTTTCTAAGTTTGTTTGCACGTCATTTACTTGAGCAGTCCTCGCCGGCCTGATGGTGGTGATGAGATTTTCTCAATGGAACCTTCGTGTTTCTCCATCTTTTTGCGCCAAGCACATTAAACGCATTTTCTGAAAGTGCGTTTTCTGTCGTCTGCTTAGGCAGTGAAGCGGCATTTGAGAGATTTTCATTATCGTGTCTTCAGCAGCTCGTCGATCTTTTATTTATTTTGCTGTTACTTGTTTAGCTTTTTTTAGTGCCTCTGTTGAATTTCCTGTTATGTCAACTGTCTTTTACTGACGGGTGACGCACCCAACTATAGTTTGCACAACTTGGGCTGCCCGTTTACTCACCTACATTCTCCTTGTTCAAATTATTATTATTATTATTATTATTATTATTATTATTATTATTATTATTATTATTATTATTATTATTATTATTATTATTATTATTATTATTATTATTATTATTAGCTAAGTTACCATCTTTATTTGACGTCAGTTTCGATGCGATAGAGACATGTTCGGGGCCTTGAATGCTTATTTTTTCTCTATTTCTCCGTTTGCGCATTTGATATTTATTGCAGCAAAATATGAACTACTCTCATACAAATTACGGTGAATGAATGTGGTTATCTTGCACATGGCGCCCTTGAACCGCGTTTTTTTAGAGCCCAGCTCTTTGGTGCCCGTTCCTGGGTTTCGCGTCGTCGTCGTCGACCGCGTCGGCCTCGTATCCAGCTCCGCCCCCCTTTCATCCCCCCTAGTTCGAGCCGGCGCTTCGGCCACAGTAGCCTCACAGGAAGAGGGGAGGGGGTACACTCAGCGGCGAAAAATGGAGGCAGGAGCGCGCGCAGCAACCAGAGAACACGATGTAAGGAAGGGGGAAGAAAGAGGGGGGGGGGTCGCCGGAGCAGCGCTAGCAGCGACTGACTGATGCCGCTGCCGCTGCTAGCGAGGCAAGACAACGTGACTGTGTAGAACACCGTCGTCGACATGCAGAAAGAGGAGGAGGGGGTCCCCCTCTTCCTGCGTGGCGGTGAAGGTGCTCTCCGGTTTCCGAAACGCCAGCTCGCTGTCAGCGGATCACGGTGCGTGCATCCCGTTCTCACTCGCTTCACTCGCTAGCGGCGCCAGCGGCGTCAGATCTGTTCGTCGCGCAAAGTTCCTATTTGCAACTCTAATGAACGACAGGGGGCGCGGCAAAGTCTGGCCACACAGGTCAAGACGGTGGAAGTATTGAGGTCTGCGCGCAACTCGCCCCTTTAAAATGTATTGCTGTTCCTTGCTCGTGACCAAATTTGTGGTGTTTTCTGAAGAATGGTCGCGTTTGTGATGGTTCACGCTTCATTCTGACATGACCCAAGTGCCCCAGGGACTATCAGACCGAAGTTCAGGCGCCGGCGTCGCTGGAGATCCCCAAGAAATAGTGATCAGCTGACGAACGTGTTTATCAAAATCTAACGCGGAGAAAAGCGACGTGTTACTGCGTCGCCGATGCTTCTACGGACGCACGGTGGCACTGCATTGTGTTTACATATTACTACAGGTAAGGATCTCAACGATTTCGCAATTATTCAGCGTGAATGGAAAGGCGCCACGCTCATCTTACGAGCCTCCGGTCGTCAAGCTTGTTTCCGTTGTTTGATATCGATCAGCAGTATAAGCTTTTTTTTTGCCCAGTCTGCGGTATGTTTTCGTTTCCAAGAATAATATGATGCTATTCGTGGCGAGAAGAGTCATCTTGATTATTTTGAACGAATGTAGTTTTTGATGAGATTTGGCGTGTGCACGATAATGCAGTTTAAATTAACAGCGCATTTCACTGAACTAGTGCAACAGTTCGTTCGTGATTGATGATGCCGCTTGCATTGCTAGGTGTCAATTTGAGGACGTGCACGTGCGCATTTGCTTTCCTCGAGAGTGCGAGCGTGATAAGTGATGCCTTCGAAAAGCTTGCGTGCTGCATCGCCTCTTTCGCTTGTGTATTTGCATCTAGGCTACTGGATATTATAAACTCGTTCTCTAGCGAGGCCCTCGGAAATTTTCGCTTCCTCAGGCAGTCTGTGATCGAGAAACTTCTTAGTATAAATTCCGTATTGTGTCGTATTCACACGTGGCTCGGCCCGCCTGGCTTGTGTCTAGCTGTCGACTAAGTACTTCCAACCCAGTTACAGGGTTAAAAAAAAAAAAAAAAAAAAAAAAGGTGCCAAGAAAGTTGTTAAAAGGGCAGACAGGAAAGCAAATCGTAAAACTGTACTTTCTGCTGGCCTTCATGGTTCGTCACCCTCAATTTCTTCTTGCTCCTTGATGCTTGAACCAGTAAGGTGATTCAACAACTGAAGTGAAAGTGAAATTATTATAGCACCTTTGGCTCCCCTACTGTGCACTCTACGCAGTAGTTATCAGTTGTTGCAAGGCACACACCTTGGATGTGTGTGCCTTTCTCACTCGGATGCCTAAATCGATGTGCCTAAATCATTCGGATCATAACATGTGTTACATTGTATCTCACCCATTACTTTGCCACTGGCCTGGTTTAAGGATTAAGGGAGCATGGCACCGCTGGCGTAGGATGGGTGGCAAGAGTTTTTTTTTCCTTTTCTTTATGGCACCAGCTTCTGAGTTTGGAATTTCTGGTTACATGATATATAACCTGTTCTCTATAGGATGCAAGTACCACTAGGAAGATATTTCAGGAGAAAAAAATGTTCTGCTTGAGAAAGAATATGCTTCTACACATTTTCGGTGCTAATAACTCAAGCATGGTATAAGAAGAGTGAATTGTCCTTCCTTTAATGTGGTAAACCTTTTTACAAGACTGTGGAACAGCATATGATTGCTATTTTAATCTGTTGTTATAAACATGATTCTTAAGATGCTGCATATCTTTGGCAAAGGAAATGAGCAATTGTTTCTCCAATTTTAGTTGCTGACTCCTTTGTGGAGGTATTTTATTTGTATTCAGTTTTCAAAGGTTTTCTTCACCACATTTTTATGTTTATAAAATTTCTATTAACCATATGGCCCGTTTCATTTACTGCTAGTATTTTTCATTGTTCTAATTGTGTTGCAGCTGAAAAGGCCTGCCATCTACATCAACTTGACTTCGCTGAAGGGGGCCAGCGGATGCCTGTGTGTGGAACATGCGGCGCAGAGGGCGACAGGAAAACAGTCAAGTCAATGACACTGACCATTCTCTTGAGTGACTCACATATCAAAAGGATTGCATCACTGCAATTATCACACACACCATCTTTACCAGGCAACAAGGCTTGCTTCTCAGCCCCTTTGTGCATGCCAAATAACACCCCCAAAGACTAGAACACCTTGTAATTTGAGGAAAAGGGTGCTCTTTACCTTGCAGAAGTTTAGGAGGTAGCATGCTGTATTGCATGGCTAAGAAATAAAATCTGATGCTTTGTCAATTTTTACAAACTATGCATTTGCAGTCTGTGCAAACACATTTCATACAAAATTATTATCAGATATTTATCGATTGCTTACTCAAATCTTAAACATAATCCCGTCTGCACTCACAACCCAAACACAAAGCTCCTTTCCTCACTTATCTGCACGCGGGGACTTGAAAATTAAATGGCCGAACACTGATTCTTCGATGGTTGGTTTTGTGCGACTTAACGAGAACACACGGTATCACAAAGTTGGGAGCCAACCGGGTGCTTGTTTGATGTGAGCTAGAAAGAAATCTTCCAAGACACTTGAACGCCGACCCTAGTACATGTAAAGTAAAGCGCTCCCAGTTAAGCGCCCCATTAGTAAAGAGACAAGACTGATCGAGGCTTGCTAGTCCTGTGTACCTCGGTTTCTCTTTTCTCTTTAAGGAAAGCCGGAGCCTTTAAGGGTTTAAGTGTTCCCCTGTTCACTGCTGTTATGCCAGGTCTGTTCGACGAAACACGAAGGAATTAGTAGCAGGTGGTGACCAGTGACAGGCGCAGTGATCTAGTCGCGTTGGGAGAATTTTCGCTCATTGAAAAATGTGGTATAGTTGTCTTAGCGGTGAGTCGAAGGAAACTGACCTCCATCCGTATCAAAGAAACGCTTAAAAGTGGACAGAACCAGAAATGCCTGCTACTTATCTCTCTTACGCAACTGAAAATATTTGTGGAATAACCTATCCGACTGCTTAAAAAGTGGATAGTAAGTTGCAGATTACGAAATAACGGTTAAAAGTCGAAACACACGGTAAATAAACTCGGAGAAGTAAAGAAGTGATGGCTGTCTTCGGTCAGCACCCTCGCAGAGGCAAGCCAAGTTAACTGCTTTGTCGCTGTATCAAGGAGTAAATAAATGTAGAGAAAATAAGGCACTCGTTATGGGATAGAGCCAACATCCACTAACACCAAGGAAAACATCGATGAACGAAAACATTTTTTTTCCGTTGATTACTGGGAAATAATAATGTAATTATGGAGATAATTGATAGAACTTCAACAGTTTCACGGGTAGCGGTTCTAGAATAGCCATTGCTAATTGCTTACAACCTGTACGGTATAAGTAGGGCCCTCCGTTTTTAGACAAAAGCCGGTTTTGGCCGATTCTTGCATCCCCCAAAATTGATTAAATGTAAGGTTTAGCTCGATCTATAACTAAAAGTTCACCTTCTAGAAAACACAATTTTATAATGCTAGAAGCCGAGAACTTCGCAAGAAAAAATAGCACACATCATTTGCATATTTTTGAAGCCTCTTTTAACTCTCGTCCTTCATGACGGGGGTAACACGAGCGTAAACTATAAATTTGCATATTAGGGCCGAGAGGCAGAAACAATGGTGATGAGACATAAGCATCATTGCTTTAAGAATGGTAGCAGAGAGAGAGAGAGAGAGAGGCTAGGACGCTCGACAACTAAGCCCGAGAATAAGGGTTCGATCCCGGCCTCGGTAACCGAGTTTCAGTTTCTAGTGAGACGCAGAGTGCCTATGTGCTGTGCACTGTCAGTGAGCAGTTAAGAGCTGCAGGTTAATATACACTAATCCGGAAAACAGCACTATGGCATCCCTCACAGGTTATGCAGCGGTGGGACTTAAAACCTCATATACCATACCGAACCGCGTTGTACCATACCATGTCATACCATATTATACCATACCATACCACATCATGCCATACCATATGATATTAAGAGCAATGAACAAGGGTACATGGGGGGCCTCAGATCGTATGCTGAAACGAAGACAAATCCACTTGTCGAAATGGTTTTTCGGCTTGCGAACTGAGGCTGCCCCTCTACCATTGTTCACTGCTCTTTCATACTGTGTAGCTATCTTTTTCATCTCGTTTTACCCCGGATCCATACCATTTCATACCATAACATGGCATACCGTACCATAACTGGCCATACGATACGATAACATGCCATAAGATACCGTGCCGTACCATGCCATATCATTCCATGCCATACCATACTATACCATGCCATAACATGCCATGCAATCCCACACCAAGCCATACCACGCCATATCATACCATTCCTACCATACCTGATCATGCCATGCCCATACCATACAATGCCATGCCACACTAGTCAAGTCATACCACACCATACGATACCATGCCATGCCATACCATACTATATCATACACATATCACACATATCACATATGGGGCTGAAACGTGGAGGCTAACCAAGAGAGTTCTACTTAAGTTGAGGACAACCCAGAGGGCTATGGAACGAAAAATGGTAGGGGTAACATTAAGAGATAGGAAGCGTGCAGATTGGGTCAGAGAAATAACTAAAGTTACCGACATTCTAGTAGAAATTAAGAAGAAGAAATGGACATGGGCAGGACATGTAGTGCGAAGAGAGGATAACCGATGGTCGCTGAGGGTAACAAACTGGATTCCAAGGGAAGGAAAGCGTAGCAGGGGGCGGCAGAAAGTTAGGTGGGCGGATGAGATTAAGAAGTTCGCAGGGGTCAAGTGGATGCAGCTAGCACAGAACCGGGTTAAGTGGAGAAATATGGGAGAGGCCTTCGCCCTGCAGTGGGTATAATCAGGCTGATGATGATGATGATGATGACTATGTCATGCCGCATACCATACCATACCATACCATACCATACCATACCATACCATACCATACCATACCATACCATACCATACCATACCATACCATACCATACCATACCATACCATACCATACCATGCCATACCATATTGAAGAGCACTGAAGAAGGGTAGAGGGGAAGCCTCAATTCGCAAGCCGTAACGAAGACAAGCCCACTTATCGAAACGTTTTTTCGGCTTGCGAACTGAGGCTCCCTTGTTCAGTGCTCTTTCATACTGCGTATTTATTTCTTCCTCTCATTATACCCCGGATCCATACAATATCATGTCATATCTTACCATGCCATACCACGGCATACCACACCATAACTTGCTATACCAACCATAAGATACCATGCCGTACTATGACATACCGTACTATGCCATAGCATCATACCTTGCCATACCATACCATGCCATGTCATAACATACCACGGCATACAATTCCATACCGTGCAATACCATACCTACCATATTATAACATGCCATACCCATACCATACGATGCCATACCATGTTATACCATACTACACCACACCATGTCATGCCCCATATCATGCCATACATGCCATGCAATACCATACCACAACATGCCATAAGCTATTCAAGCCATACCTTAAGCTATTCAAGCTAACGATTTCCCGTTAGAGGGTTCCTGCACGCTTAAAATAGTCTCTATGATATTTTATACTTTTCTTCGGGCAATGTACGAAAATAGACGTAGAACGGCTTCGCAGGATGTAGTAATGCATGTGACAAAATAATTAATGGGGGAAAATCTGTTATAGTAAAGAGTTTTAATGCAACCTGCCATTTTCAAATCGTTTATGCACATAATAAAAAGACCATATTTAATGTCCCGCGCAAAAACGTGCACTCGTAAGCAATTGTCCTGCACGGCAAACTTAGACACGAATAAACTCGAATCGAGTTGTGATACCTACGCTGAATAACCTTATTGTGCTCGAATTTTAGGTAACAAAATATCGCCGGACTTTTACGGCCCAAAGTCCACAAAATAGAAAATTTGAGAAACGGAGAGCCCCATACACGAAACTTGAGGATGAAAATTCCTCGCAAAACAGCGCCTCCGGTTACAATCGTGTTCGTTGGCTCGAAGGTACAGCCGTATGGAAGAGCAGTGCGCTTAAACTACGTATAAGATTCATGCAACGCGTAACTGTGATGCAGCTCCATAAGGGAAATTTTAGTACATACTTTGACATAGATGTCTGGCAAACAACTTTGCCGAGCTTAAGGTGAGCTTTTAAATACGTTTAGCTAAGATATACACAGAAAGCGTAGGACCGGCTTAATTGGATGGCTATGGGAGAGGGAGGCCTGATGCACCTAACATACAATAGTATCTTTTTTTCGCCATCAGAAACAGGCGGAGAAAGTTACTAGCTGCACATGGTTCTGGCGTTGTAAAACAATTCCAGCTATTGCTTGCCGAAAACAAGGCCGCTATAAACTTAGTCAGAGATACCGTCGCTAAGCAGGACAAGACTGCGCGTGGTAGAGAGCGGGTCTTGCAGGCTGTGCACGATCCACTTTGAATACTTTTATCTCACGAAGAATACTTGATAGCAAAGGGCACGAAGTCTCCGTGTCTTGTCAATGGAAGCTACTTGTTTGGTGGGCTACGTGCAGGGATCAGCAGCCAGCTGGCCCCGAATGAACCCAGGCGCCCAACATCTGAGACGGAAAAGAATGAACACGCTGGGCGACATGGTGCGACACTTGCAGAGCGGTGGGCACGGTGCAGATGGATGGGCGACGAAAGCAGATGACGGCGAAACGCACCGAACACACTGCTGCAGTCATCCATGGGGCTGATCCCTGTAGCTGCTGCTACGGCAGTGCAGGCTGCCATTGATTACCGGCCGTCCATTGCAAATAAAGCGCCAGGATCCACGCCGCCCGCTGGGACAGGAAAGAAGAGGCCCCTGTCGCATCTCTTCACGGTAGGCCATCGACGCCTTCCGGTCTTAGCACGCTTCCGCTATATCTTCGCCAAGCCTTTCGCGGGTTCTTGATAACGGGGAATATATGCTGGGCCAGCCGCGCCGTGCTTTAATGATGCTCGCTGTGCGTTCGGGGGCTCTGATTTTTGTGTTTTTTTTTTGTTTTTTTTTTTCGCCGCAGTACTTCGTCTCATTTCTTTTTAGCTGGACGGAGCTGCCTACAGGTGGGCATGATTGAAGCCAGCGCGAGAGTGCCTAATATGAAAGGCAGAACGCTTATTACGCAGACACACCAGGGGTCTTCGGCAAGCACAAGGAGTTCGCTGCATCATCGCCTAACAAAAGCAAAGAATGCAAACGAAACGAAGAAGAGAAGGTAAAAGCAGTGTGATAAAGACGCGGCGGCTTCGGCTTTTAGTTGGGGAATAATTATTATTGTCTTTTAGATAAGATGCTGAACTAGTTTAGCGCGCACGTTGACCTACCAGTCGTATAAATTAGTGTCCGCGCACAGCGAAACTAAGGCAGCGCTGCAAGAGTTACATCAAGCGTTGGAGAAAGAGGAGGCCATGCCCATATATGCAGCGTAAGGCCGATTAGTTACACTGCAGTAAAGCGTGCAGTAAATGATGCACGCCGAGAGTGTTTATTTAGTTTTTTTATTCGTACACGTACCTTTGCTACATAACGGCAGTGCTGCAGAGCGAGGGAAGGATAAGAGGCATGAAATGTGCTACGGGATGGCGCAACAACATCGCACAATGTAAAACAAAGCTCTCATGTCATTTGCCAATAAGCAGGATAACTGCGCACTGTGCTATACGTCTGATAGCAGAGTACAGAAAACAACTTCGCTTCGGTATACCAGACACCTTGCTGATGCGATCGATTCTATACCCTGAGTTGAGCGAATGTATTTTCGAATCCATTAGACGCATTCTATTTTCTGCCTTTCATCGCGATAGCGTATTATTGTGATCGGACGAGCTGCGGAGACCGTCGCGTCGGATCTTAAGAACGGCGACAAGGATCGAGACTGGATGCAAGTGCCACTACCCGCCTCCCCCCCCCCCCCCCAGCCAGACCGGGGGAGATCGTCTGACTATGAGCGCCCAACATCGGCGTTGATGAGACGCCATTGCACCTGGTACCGGCTGGCCGGAGGGAACAGTTCGTCACGCGGCTGCAATTATCAGGGGTCCCGCCAACAAGTCGACGAAAGGACAAGAGATGGAAGCTACCAAATTCCAGTCCCATCAAGTGTCGAGCATCACTACGGAGAGCGGGCTTGCAATCTTCCCTTTCTTCCCGTGGTGAGCCACGGGGACAACTTTCGGCTAAGTGGCCTCGCTGAATGCAGCTGCCCGGCGACGTCGGAACCGATGAGTCAGCCCAGGTGCAAACACGCTCGGAGACAAGCGGCTGACGCCATCTACGCCGTCTAGACGATCACCTCCTCACCCTCAAGCCAGGAAAAGTCAGAGGGGCGTGCCAACGAGTGCGAGCAGTGTTGGTGCGTGTGTGTGAGTGCGGGAAAGTGAGCTGACAGAAACACTCCTTCAGAAACTGGCCTGCCTTTCATCTAGGGAACATAGGGAATCAACCCTATAAAAGCTGGCGACAAGTGTGCGTGTCGGGGGTTGTAAAACGGAGACTGCTCCTCTAGTCAGTCTGCCACTAAAAACGCTACCGTCTAAATACAGTATATAAAGTTTCCCATCTCACTTCAAAGTCCAGTTTCTAGCCGCCTCACTCTTGTTCCTGCTCTCACAACCAACAAACTGGGTCACGACAGTATACAGAGTTCCGCGGAAAGGCGTAGCGGTTGCCGCAGCCTCGAATTGTTCCAAACGTGTCGAAAAAAAAAAATGCCTACGTGATTTAGTATCAACATTTTGGACGCAACTGCGCTTTGTGCAGCATTCAGGATGACGTCATACCATTTCTCTTCCCATTTAGCATCAATCTGCTAGTCAAGTTGGAGGCTAGTGTCCGATAGGGATTCGAACGGACGACATATGCACCGGTGCGGACAAAAGTATAAGGAGCTCGCAATTTTCTTCTAAACATTTTCACGCATTGCATAATTGAAACTGGCAGTCGTATTATGTGCGAACCGGTAGTAGACGCCAGTGCCTTTTCCCTTAGACAAATATTGTTTCCTTATCTCCACTGCAGAAGGCGTGATTTTAACTTTAACAAAAAAGCGTGTTTTGTTTACTTATGCCCGCACCTGTATATATGGACATATGTAAACAGAGGCCCGAGAAATAAAAAAAAAAAATAAGTAAAACTTTCGCTCCTGGAACGCGAGAAGAACGCACGCACCGCTGGTGTTGTCCACGCTTGGCTTTGCGTTTCTAAATTTAGATTTTGGATGACGGAAGTCAAATCTCCGAAATGATACATGGAAACATGCACGCCAGCAAAAGCGGCGACAAAAAAAAAAAAGTTTCGGTTCGCCATGTCCCAGTTCTAAAATTTCTACACCTTTCTATGGCGATTTTCACGAACTGTAGAAGACGCCGCAGTCGAATCAAGGCAGCTTTCGTAAGAGCAAAGGCAAAACAAACAAATTGCCTTGAGTGCGTGATCAAATCGCTTTGATTACATTGAATGTGAGCGCCTAGTTTTAACTGAACGCTTTGCATTGGTGGGTGTAAAACAAAGAACCCACGACAAACTGAAACCGCCAGCTTGTGTCGGCAAACGTCCGTGGAGCAAGTTTAACTGCGTGCGATCGTAGTCCGCCGTCAGAGCGTTTTTAGCTATGTCAAGATCGTCACCGCACGGCGGAGAAATTACATGGATAGCAGCACTTTTATTGTGAAAGCAATACTACGTCGGGATTCGGCCCGTTGCGTGGTCCGTGGCCGGAGACACGAATGACCTTGAACAGCCGAGGGTGAGGAGGAGGAGGAGAAGAAGAAGAAGTTTGTTAGCGAAACTTCTCCATGACTTATACTATTCAAAATTTGTTTTCAGCTTTATCAGAGGCAACACGATTAAAAACTAATCTTTTCGTGCAAACTGATCGTTCCTTTTTATATTGGCGACCCTGCATATTCGTAAGCTGGAGCGATGTGCCACGGAACAAACCATATCGCCGCGCAAACTCTGTGCAGTGCACTCGTCTCTTGCTCTTATTCCTGTGCAGCGTTTCTTCAACTCAAGCACGATCGGTGAAACCCAACACCTTCGCCTGCTTTGCAGAGGATTGCACGAAAGTTCCGAGCAGGGCGGTTCTCAGACACGCCTGCTCACGTCTGTACGTTGTGACATGAACTCGACACTATGAGTCAGGCCGCAGCCTCGGTGGCGCGACTGGGAAACGTGGGCTTCTGTTTCCAGCTTCGCTTGCCGGTAATCCAATTCCCAGGCGAGAAACGGAAAACGGCGAACTCACCCTTTGCCGCGAGTTGTCTCGATCTGGCTCGCAACTTGATTTTTTTTCTCGGCCGTTAGCTCTTATAGACTTTCTCAAATGGACTCCTGTGTCGTCGCTCCGGTCCATTAGCCTTGAAGGCTTATTTTGCGCACCGTCAAACGCCAGTGTTGTGCGCAAGTACAAAATGCAGAGACAAAAAAAAAATTAATAAATTGGAGGCGCTTTGGGCTAGAGCGAGATACAATTTTGCCATCATTACGGCTGCATCATAGCCATACTTACAACGACCAGCCACGATTATCACTATGGTCGTGGAATTGAAAACAAACAAAACTACAACGATACCTAGATCTTACTTGGGAGAGAGCGGTCTTTTCTGTCTTGGGCTGACAATGTCGACTAAGCAAGTCCTTGATTTTTGACGTTCAGCAACGATTTTGCAGAATGCGCTTACAGTGTCTGGTGACAATAGTTAGAAAGTTCTCAAGTTGCTTTTTCTTATTGTAGCGTGCTCTTCTGCTTTGCATAAATAACATAATACATACTCACTCCATAGGCATCTGCATAACCGCGAGGCTTTTAGGAGCAATGGATAAAGCTGGGTAAGCATTTAAAGTGGTTACATGGAAATCGGAGCGAACTCTCTTGAGCACTTTTTGGGCCCATAAAACAATTCGTAAGAACTGAAAGGGACCCAGAGAAATGCTCATGGCGTCATTCAATTCTGTGGGGGAAACTTGGTGACAGTAAACCTTCCGTATGAATCATGGGCCTTATCATGAGGGCACATGTAGTGGTATCTAAGGCAGTGTATCTCTCGCAGAATGGAAGAAGGACGAGCGGATACAGGCGTTTGACGATGCGCTGAAGACCTTAGTGGCTCCAATACCTTGGTCGCGTTTGTTTTCGGGACGATTTGGCCAAAGCGAGTCCAGATCAGACAGGTCGACTGCAGCGGAGGCGACCCTACACCCCGTATTTCTTGGCGCTTTAGCAGGCGAACCTTGTAAGAAAGAATCTAGAGGGGGCTAAGGGGTTGAAGCATTTGGTGGAAGGAAACAATGCAAGGCGAAAAACATGGGTTGTATGGAACATGGCTGGTTAAAGCTTGTCTTCGTGACTCACGCTGGATGCAAACCAGACAGCCACCGAGAAGTTGAGCTAACCTCACTTTGAGCAACTTCAACAAAATTTGAATTACGCCCCGACGACAAAGAAGGCTTGCAAAGTGGCATCAATGACGGTATTTGGAGGTGTCTCGCTAGAGGCGGCATCTCATAGGAAATTTCCTGAAGACCTCCAAGTTTAGAGCCGCGCTGTAGCTAGGCTGCATTTGAAATTTTCAGAATACACTGGACTTGTTAAATGACACAGATGATTCTTACAGAACTCACGAGCTGGTCATTTAAGCTAAGCTGGTCATTTAAGCTATCTCCAAGGCCATTTGTACTTTTTTTTTTTTTTTACCAGCCTGCCGCAGGTGTCAGGGATAACGCTACCCCCAAACCCGAAACCTTGGGGCGGCGACTCTATAGCGGTGAAGAAAATACCAAATATCAAGACACAAAACCTCAGCTGCTCCAAATACAAGCAAGGCAGGACAGACATCGTCCACGTGCAGTGTTAGTATTCCGCACTTGGACAGGAAAGGGACAGGCACAAACCTCCAAAGGTCCAGACGTGCGCAGATTTGACGCTCCCATGCATGCATGGACCCCAGCGCCACCGTAGTTAGGCTCCGGAACTTTACGTCAGATGCCAAGCGGCCCCTCTGACAAAGATCCGACGAGCAAGAACAGATCAAGTACAGCCACCAGGAACCTATTTCGAAATCCATAGCCCTTTCCAACCCGAAGGCAGTCCACCCTTTTCTGAAGTCACTTTACTCACTTTTTAATTTTGGGGAAGAAACGTGGGCCGTCCGGACTCGACATAAACCACAGATAATGTCGAGGGACTAGAGAGCGAAGTACGTAGCAAATAGGAGTATAGGAGTGTTTCAAGGGCCCTGCAATGCGACAGCGACCAACTGTGCCTTTCGCAAGGGCACAGAGGAATCAACCAAGCAGGACGGTGCCACCCTGACTTAACGCATTTGTTTTGCTCATGCTTGTCGCTTCAGAAAATGCAGGTCCCGAAAAGGCGCGCTAAATGTCACGCTCCACAGATTAGGGAAGAATGGGCAGAAGAAGCGCGGAGCGCATCCAGAAGCCAGGCGTGTCGGTTGTTTGCGGTATCCGAGCCCTCAAGCTGTGCATTCGCGCAAATTAGACGCAACTTCTAAGCTCGCATTTTGCTATGCGTTGACAAGAAAGTTATGGCCGGGGCTGTGGTCCCTTAGCGCAAGGGCGTTGAATAATATTTTGCGCTGAAAAAGACGCACGTAAGGAAAGAGGTACAGAACAGCCTTGATGCGGTCCGCAGCGCGATGTCTTATCTGCATAACCCTTTGTTCGGTTCCTACATAGCGTCGCGGTCGTCGCTGTTTTAAGTTTGCCCGCTCACACTAATTTTAACGTGACGTACCCAAAACAAAAAGCGAACAATGCGCCGCACTCTTTGCGCGCGATAAGGAGAGCAGAATTAGAAAGCCCTTGAGGCTGAACCCGGGGTTTCTGCATACAATTACATGTCCTGCCGCAGCTTGGCAGATGTGCGCTGGAGTGTCGTACGCGCGGATTTGAAAGACGTTAAATGCTGATAATTCCGTGGCTTTTTTGGTGTGTGCACAAAACGCGGGGGGGGGGGGGGGGGGGGGGGTTGTGGGAGAGGGTGTCATTGACTAGCAGGCCAGTTAGTTTGTGAATAATATTCGTGTGTACTTTTTAAATGAGCTTACAAGAGGTAGGGTGGTTTGGTTGCTGGAGCAAAATCTGTGTCGCCAATGGCCCCGCTAAAACGTGCGCAGAATGAAACAATGAACCTACGTAATGCAAAAAATGTCATAAAGCAGCTAAGGAAAAAAAAAAAAAAAAGGTTCTAAGAATTATGAGGAGATCACTAAAAATCGCTCTCTTCAACCCAGAGTCAGTCACCGTGACGACTCGGAGGAGAGTCGTATGAACACATTGAGCAGGTAAAAGAAATATGCAGCTGAAAAAGCTCACGCTGAAGGAGAATAAAGCAAACATTTACTTCGTTTTTGTTTATGCGCTCACGGGTTTTGGAAAATCACTTTGCGCGAGTGTTGGACAACTCCATTAAACCGGTGCATATAGCGTTTATACGGAGCAATGTACACAGCTCAGCTGAATTAAGACTGATTGCTGGTTTAGTTGGTGCATAGTGACATAAAGGAAAGGTTAATAGCGCAAGAAGACACTCACAAATAGGCAAAAATAGACACACAGGACCGGCGCTGTGTGTCTATTTGTGCCTATTTTTGAGTGTCTTTTTGCGCTATTAACCTTTCCTTTATGTGACAGCTCAGCTCGTTTTCGGCTCTAACCTGAAATTCTTGCCATCTTCTCCGCCCTCAAATATCCCAGAAAAATCAGGCTGAAGGCCGCTCGTTCTGGAAAAACATTCTAATGGACATCAAGAAGAAGAAATGGACATGGGCGGGACATGTAGTGCGAAGAGAGGATAACCGATGGTCGCTTAGGGTAACAAACTGGATTCCAAGGGAAGGAAAGCGTAGCAGGGGGCGGCAGAAAGTTAGGTGGGCGGATGAGGTTAAGAAGTTCGCAGGGGTCAAGTGGATGCAGCTAGCACAGAACCGGGTTGATTGGAGAAATATGGGTGAGGCCTTCGCCCTGCAGTGGGTATAGTCAGGCTGATGATGATGATGACTGGAAAAAGGGTGCATTTTGTTCGCATAGCTTGACAACGGGATGGTTGATGTGTTTCATATGGAAACTGTAACCACCCAACGGAGGCCTATCAAGCCTACTTCTGACGCTTTCTTTTATTATTAGAAAAATGTGCCGCAAGGCATAGTGACAAAGGGGGAAGGGAATGTAGTTGAAAAAAGAACGAGTGAAGAGAAGTTTTGGTGGGATAGATGCAAAGGTAGTCGGTGTAGTTCATGTTCATTTTTTCATGGTCAACTTTTCATCGTCGCATGCGCAGTGTCACCGCATGGCTCACACTCTCCGAGGAAGCGTTTCCGCCCCAGAAGCCGCGGCTATGGGCACGTTGAAAGCAAGTGTCGCACATCTCACAGGTCCGCTTGAAGCGCCACGAGAGGGCATTTTGCCTGTCCTTGGAAAAATTTTGTCACTCCACCGATGGCGTGCAGGAGGGGTAAATATTCTATACCTGTTATACCCTGCTCATAAAACGTGCGTTGGTTGTCCTCACGAGAAGTGGTGAAAGTTGCCGCAGTGCGTGGCAATGACAGTTTCATTGCTTTTTTGAACATCTTTTCAAAATATACGCAGCAGTATCTGGAGCGCAGCTCAACACGAGGAAAAGTAACGCACTCAGCTTCGTTGACATAATTGGTTCTCGTAGTATCACGTGGTATTTAGCGTCCAGAATCGACACATGTACTGTGAGGGACGCCATAGTGGAGGGCTCCAGATGATTTTGTAGCGCCTAGGCGCTTTAACGAACCGGGCACGTACACAGGCGGTTTCGCACTTCGCCTTCATAAAAATGCTGCTGGAGCAAATGTGATTCGATCTAACGATCGTATGAAAGTCACTGGGCCACCGCGGTGGGCATGAATCCGCTGCCCCATACTAGCAGCGCGGCGGTTGTTCAAATTGACTGTGCATTTCAAATGGTTCTAAATGTTGTGTTTGACGCAGCGAGGTAGATACGAAGAACTGGATCAGGTCAAGAAAGATGTCATTAGGCGTATCTAACGGGGGCCCTATTTTCGACACACATGGTCGCCGTTCGGCGCCATGTTATTTCTCTGATTGGTTGTCAGAAAAGACACGTGTTTCAAATTTGTGGCGCGAAGTTGCAATCTGTCGAAACGGCTTTTTGCGGTGACGTAAAAATCACGTGAGCGTGAAAACGGATTTTTAGCAGCGCTATTCATGATGCATGGAGGGTATATAAGCAATTGTGGAGGGAAAACAGAGATATATATGATAGGAATGGAAGCACTTACGCTTGTATTACTAATGGGCTGGAATGAACCGCTCACTGTCAAGAGCCGACTCCTGAAACCTTATTGGCTGACGTTGTGTGGCGGGAAATACGTCATGCATAAACATTTAATGATGACGTCAAAATTACGTTTCATTACGCGAAGAATGTTCTGCCATTGCTGTAAATGACTAAAGTTGGGCGTCGCATTTTAAACCACTTGAGGCGGCCGCAAAAAAAAGAAAAGCATGGCGAATTCGACGTGCAGTGCAGGCGGCTGTCACATCTTGTAATTGCAGAAAGCACTGAAACGACGTGATAAGGGAACTTTTCAGCTGTCTCATCTTTTAGAGGATTAATAATGAAGACGCAGATTTACAGCCACACGAAGGTCGTACCTACCCTCCCGTTGCAAATGCTTTGTTCTCATAGAGAAACCATCGATCCGCGCCGTCGTTGCCAAGCGCAGCAATGCGGCCCGTTAACTCAAGCGGTTGATCTGCGCGAGACGAGGCATTTCAGAGAGCAACAAAAGAGAAAGTTGGGCGAGTTGTAGGCTGTTCATGATGGTTTCGTGGGCACTCCTGTCGTGACGCTGGGGCTACGTCGACCCGGCCTTCACTTGGTAGCGTGCAGAGACTCGGGGTTGAAGTAGGATTGAATCTTCGAAGTTGGTGAAATATGTACAAGCAGGTTTAATGGCACTTTGAGAAACTTATTTACAAGATTATTTACACGAAAAAGAAGGGTACATCAGCAAAATGGCAAGCGTTAAGAGTTCATAGCGAGAAGCGACTGGATGAGCCGTTTACCCAGGGCCCAGAGCGACATTTCGTGCTCTGCAGCGTCCTTAAAAACCCCCTATGTCCAGCCCCTCTCTGAAGATGCTGACCAACCAAATCCAGGGCACGCCCCTCAGGTATCGGCATCCAATCGAACACATCACTGCACTGATGGTCTGAAGCACTGACTGGTCCGGCATTCATTCGTTGGGCGTGATCACTTGTTGGCGGGAAAAGCTTGGGAACGGCGAGGAGAGGAGGTACATTTCTATTCTTCAGCAAAGAAACCACAGGCTGGTTCTGACAAGGGGTTTTACTTCTCAGAAACCCGAGTGCACGTGGCGCCGCATAGGGCTCCCAACATGGTCCCTTTTCGACAATTGCAAATCTTTCCTGCATTCCCGGGAAATCACTTAATGGCCGTATGAGTCATGCTCCTTTCTTGTCCTGCACGTCAGCGGACATGTCACTCTGTCGTCTCCTTTGGATAGGAGGCATTCATCACTGGAGGATAGCACTTCTCGACTGGAAGGGTGAACAAAAGAAAGAAAGCACTTCCTGCTATTTCCCTCAGGGGGACGTTTCTTTGTGTTTTTCCAGACGTTCTCTTGACAGGGTCAATTTGGCATTTGCAGGTTGTCCACAAAGCAAAACATGCTTACAAAACAGGATTCCTGGAAACAGGCTCACTTAGAGCCATTGGACCATCACCACATATTCACAAAACTTATCCATGCCCACAGGCGAACAATAGAGCGCGCAATCGCGGATGCTTGGTCGTAACAGCCTCCTCCCCCGCCAGAAGAGACTCGGAGGGCAGCAGCCGCAGCTGCTGCATGAAGAGACGACTTAATGGCCTGCACGTGAACGCTTGAAGCTCGCTGTTGCTTGTCGCGTTGTCTTGATTGTTGTAGGCCAAATTGCTCGAGCTGTCTGAAACTCAACCACATGTCTAAACAAGCACTCGGCTCCCGTCTGAAGAGACCAGGTCAAAAGAAAACTGCCATTGTTGTTCGAGAAAAGCCCACTCTCAAGACGTTCAGGACCCACGTATGCCTAGAAAACCAAACGTGCTGCTTTACATAGTCACACATATACAAGCGCACGAAAAAAAAAAAAAACCTGATTATCAATTTGGATACATGGTGAGGAACATCTCGGACCGCTTAGAAAGAGCGGCTAAGCGCGTCCGCATTCCCATTTAACTTCCCCTTTTTGTATCTTATTTCAAAATTGTACTGCTGTAAAATCAAGCTCCACCTAAGAAGGCGACTGTTCTTCGATGTCGCAGTTTGCAGCCAAGCCAGGGGACAATGGTCCGTCTCTACGGTGAATTTGGCCCCTCCAAGATAGCACTGCAATTTTTGAATGGCCCATACAATGCAAGCGCATTCTTTCTCTGACGCGCAATAAGCCCTCTCTCTAGAACTCAGTTTTCTGCTCAAGTAGAGCACGGGGTGCTCATTACCGTCGTCATCTCTCTGGCAGAGAACAGCACCTAACCCTCGATCACTGGCATCACACTGGACCGTGAATTCTCGGCCATAGTCTGGAGCTCGCAATACCGGACGGCTAATCAGCACAGCCTTCAGGTTTACGAAGGAGGCTTCCTTTTGTTCGTCCCAGACTACATTTGTCGGTTCTGTCCTGCGGAGAGCGTCGGTCAGAGGGCTAGCCAAAGCTGAATAGTTAGGGATGTAGTGATTGTAGTACCCAGTCAGACCCAGGAATGCTCGAATTTCCGTCTTCGTGCTCGGCCGCGGGTAGTCTGCTACCGCAGAAATCTTAATCTCGCTGGGTTTCCTGAAACCTTGACCTACATTGTGACCCAAGTAGTCCACGGTCGCCCTTGCCAGGCAACATTTCTCGGCCTTTACGGTTAGTCCAGCTTGACGCAAAAGGCTCAGTACAGCTCTTAGATGTACCATATGGTCCGCCCATGAGTCGGAAAAAACCGCAATGTCGTCTAAATAAGGCACTGCGAATGTTTCACACCCCTTTAAAACCCTATCCATGAGTCGGGAAAAACAAAATGGAGCATTTTTGAGCCCGAAACTCATCATTGTTGGCTGGTAGCTGCCCGTCGGAGTGACGAAAGCCGCGTATCTGCTGGCGCGTTCAGTGAGCGGTACTTGCCAGTATCCTCGAGTAAGGTCCAGCGTAGTCACATATGCCGCTCTACTGACCTGTTCTACTCTCTCCTCAATATTCGGAATAGGATACACTTGATCCCTGGTGAGAGAATTTAGCTTTCGGTAGTCTACCACAGGCCTAGGGTCTTTACCTGGAGCTTCTACTAAGATCATAGGCGAAGCATAATCGCTTTCCGAGGGTTTTATTACTCCCAATTCCAGCATGCGAGTTACTTCCCTATCCAGAATTTCTCTTTGCCTTGGAGAAAATCGGTAGCACCTTGATCGCACTGGCACGTCTGAAGTCAGCTCAATATCGTGCTCAGTCAAATCAGTTCTGCCTGGCCTGTCCACGAAGCAGGCCTCAAACTCTGTTATTATCTCGCCCAGATCGGACAGCTGGGATTTCTTTAGTTCTCCTCTCTGCTCCGTCTTTTTGAGAAGCTCCTGAGCGTTGCTTCCCTTTCCGCTGAGGCAAATCAAGTTGTCCCCCATCTCCTCGGGAAGGTTTAACGTTAGATTTACCACGGCTTCCCTCTGCACATAAGGCTTCATAAGATTGCAATGATAAATGCGCACTTCTTTACGCCTACCGGGAATTTTCACTGCGTAGTTAGTGTTAGAAAGCTTTGCAACGACTTCAGCCGGTCCTTCCCACTGTACTTCGAGCTTATTCTGCCTTGAACTTCTCAGCAACATCACCTGGTCCCCGATACAAAACGTCCTTTGACGGGCTGTCTTATCATAGTACACCTTGGAACGAGCCTGGGCTGACTTCATGCTGGCCTCAACGAGTTCCTTAGTGTTATGTAAGCGATTCAAGAGGTTCAGAATGAATTCTACTACTGTTGGGTCTTCTCCGCGCCCCTCCCAGGCTTCGCGCACCATTCGCAAAGGTGAGCGCAGTGACCTTCCGTACACCAACTCGACTGGGCTAAATCCAGTGGATTCGTGCGGCACTGACCGCAAAGCGAAAAGCGCGGCAGGCAGGCAGGTATCCCATTCGCGCTTGTTTTCATAGCACAGTCCCCTCAGGACTCGTTTGAGAACAGAGTGCCATCTTTCTACGCTGTTGCTCTGCGGATGATGGATCGAGCTATGCACTACCTTAATGCCGCATCGCTCGAGAAATGAGGTGGTGAGGACACTCGTGAAAACGCTACCCTGATCACTTTGGACCTCGGAAGGGAATCCAACTCGTGCAAACACTGACAGCAGCGAATCCACTACACTCTCGGACGTCACCTCGCGCAGCGGAACAGCCTCTGGAAACTTTGTGGCTGGGCATAACATAGTGAGGATATAACGGTACCCTGACTCTGTCACAGGAAGTGGCCCAACTACATCTATTACTAACCGGTGAAACGGCTCGGTAATGATTGGTACTAACACCATCGGAGCTTTCCACTTATCTTGCGCCTTTCCAACCCGCTGGCACGTGTCGCATGATCGTACAAAATTTTCCGTGTCCTTAAAACATCCAGGCCAATAGTATTCTTGCAACAGCCTCTGCTTTGTTTTCCTTATTCCAAGGTGACATGACCACGAGCTGCCATGGGAAAGTCGCAGTAAGTCTCCGCGGTACTTTTGGGGAACGACTAATTGGTCCCGCTCTACTCCGCGCTTATCCTTGAATAAGCGATACAGCACTCCCTTTCTCATCTCAAAAGAAATGTTCTTTGCTGTCTTAGTGGCGCGGTGGCGCTCTCTTATCTCCTGTATCTTGGGATCATTGGCTTGCTCCATAGCTAAGTCCTCTCGAGTTCCACTTAAAAGTCTCGTGAGATTACTAGACACTGGCGGCAAGAGGTTACTCTCAAGAACGTCCTCATTCCGCGTCTCATCAAGCTCACTTTCAAGTTGACATATCTGAGATGCCTCGCTCTCAAAGTTTTCTGACCTGCTATCTTCCGCATTTACCACTGTTTTAACTGCCGTTTCCTCCGCTGTGGATTTTTCTGGAATGAGCAGTGTAGCTAGTTCTCGCGCCTTTGAACGTGTTAAGGCTTGCACAACTCTGTCTCCGAAAAGGATGCCCCTCTTTCGCAGCAGCATGTCCGATTTGTTGGAGAACAAATACGGATAGCACTTAGGAAGCTTTCCTGAAACGGCAGCCTCGGTTGTTAACTTGCCGAAAGGGCCCTCGATGACCACGTTCGCGATTGGCAAGCACACACTCTGTTCCTCCACTACCTGGCGAATCCATGCACACTGCCCGGTATAGTCGGAAGGCGACACATGCGCCGGATGGACAACATCCATCGTTGCGGCCGAATCGCGCAGTACCTTGCAAGGCTTCCCGTTGACTACTAGGTCATGCAGGTAGGGTTCCAAAAGCTGCATATTTTCATCGCAGTCCCTGACATACGAGAAAGCAATCTTTTCTTTCCGGCAGTTGACGGCAATGTGACCCTGCTCATTACACCTAAAGCATGTGAGCGGCTTCCTAGCCTCAAGCTTATTCTTTGTGTTCTGCACGTTGGTCACTTCCCCACTTTTCTCACTGCCGTCCTTTCTAGGGAATTTGCCTGAAGAAACCTTCATTTCTTCGTTTCCAACTCTAGCAAAGTGCCTTTCCTGACGGTTTTTCACACTGAACTTGGGATTGCGGGGCCTATCCACTGCTGGGTTGCTGAATTGTCGGCGCGAAGCATACTCCTCAATAAGTTCGGCAGCTTCAGTTGCCGACTTAATTTCGCCTCGGTCCTGTAACCAATTTCTTTCTTTTTCTGGGAGGCAGTTATAAAACTGCTCCAAAAGAATTCGCTCGACTACAGCGTCCCTATCACTGTAGGAATCTGTGCTCTTTAGCCACTCGCCCAAATTTACTCTTAAATTGTACAGGAATTCAGGGTAACTCTCGTCCCTGGACTTAGTAGCGTTCCGAAAACGTTGTCTGAACGCCTCGGCGCTAAGCCTATACTTTCTCAGAAGGCAAGCTTTGACCTTCTCGTAGTTGTCCGCGTCCTCCTTGCTTAGCCGCGCGACAACCTCCGCTGCCTCGCTGGGCAGAACCGTCAATAATCTCTGAGACCAAGTGTCTCGCTGGAAGGACAGTTTTTCGCAGGTTCGCTCAAAGTTAGCCAGATACAGACCGATATCCCCTGATATCACATATGGCTGCATGTACTTTGACATCTTGAAATCTGCCTCCTTGTTGAGACGAGGTACCGCTAGCTGGGGACAATCGCCCGACCTCTTGCTCAACTCTAGTTCTAATTTCCGGAGCTCAATTTCTAGCTCCAGCTTTTTTGCTTCTCTTTCAATTTCACGCTCTTTCTGCTGTCTGAGCTGTTCCTTTTTTTGACCGATGAGGTTCCATGCTTCACTGAGCTCCTCATCATCGGTTCCTAGATCAGTGATTGCCTTTATAATCAAGGGTTTTCGTGCCAAACCACTTGTATCAATTCCCAATTCCTCACACAATAGCAACAGGTCCGGTTTCTGCAGCTTTTGTAGGTCCATGATCGCTCCGAGTGTCGGCTACTTCCAAAACAACTGTGCAAACTACCAACCTAAAGGCGTTTCCACACTCTCTTTACCAGTTCTAAAATCTAACCCTGTTCTAGAACCTGGTCCACATCAGAAGAAAAGCCAAGCACTCACCCACACATGCGATCGATGTTCCGAGCTGCTCTCTTGTTGGCCGATTGTTGCGCCTGCTTGTTGCTTGAGATGCCACCTCCGATCACCAGATGTTGTGGCTTGTAGCTTCAGATCCACCTCCAATCACCAGATGTTGTGGCTTGTAGATTCACATCCCACCGCTGCCACCAGTTGTCGTGACGCTGGGGCTACGTCGACCCGGCCTTCACTTGGTAGCGTGCAGAGACTCGGGGTTGAAGTAGGATTGAATCTTCGAAGTTGGTGAAATATGTACAAGCAGGTTTAATGGCACTTTGAGAAACTTATTTACAAGATTATTTACACGAAAAAGAAGGGTACATCAGCAAAATGGCAAGCGTTAAGAGTTCATAGCGAGAAGCGACTGGATGAGCCGTTTACCCAGGGCCCAGAGCGACATTTCGTGCTCTGCAGCGTCCTTAAAAACCCCCTATGTCCAGCCCCTCTCTGAAGATGCTGACCAACCAAATCCAGGGCACGCCCCTCAGGTATCGGCATCCAATCGAACACATCACTGCACTGATGGTCTGAAGCACTGACTGGTCCGGCATTCATTCGTTGGGCGTGATCACTTGTTGGCGGGAAAAGCTTGGGAACGGCGAGGAGAGGAGGTACATTTCTATTCTTCAGCAAAGAAACCACAGGCTGGTTCTGACAAGGGGTTTTACTTCTCAGAAACCCGAGTGCACGTGGCGCCGCATAGGGCTCCCAACATGGTCCCTTTTCGACAATTGCAAATCTTTCCTGCATTCCCGGGAAATCACTTAATGGCCGTATGAGTCATGCTCCTTTCTTGTCCTGCACGTCAGCGGACATGTCACTCTGTCGTCTCCTTTGGATAGGAGGCATTCATCACTGGAGGATAGCACTTCTCGACTGGAAGGGTGAACAAAAGAAAGAAAGCACTTCCTGCTATTTCCCTCA
Source organism: Amblyomma maculatum (assembly GCF_055883805.1). Lineage (NCBI taxonomy): Eukaryota > Metazoa > Arthropoda > Arachnida > Ixodida > Ixodidae > Amblyomma > Amblyomma maculatum. Next base: position 61,187,054 of record NC_139344.1, read on the forward strand.
GGGGGACGTTTCTTTGTGTTTTTCCAGACGTTCTCTTGACAGGGTCAATTTGGCATTTGCAGGTTGTCCACAAAGCAAAACATGCTTACAAAACAGGATTCCTGGAAACAGGCTCACTTAGAGCCATTGGACCATCACCACATATTCACAAAACTTATCCATGCCCACAGGCGAACAATAGAGCGCGCAATCGCGGATGCTTGGTCGTAACAACTCCTTAATACAGAGACAAAAACAAGAAAAGAAGAGAAATAAAGGCCCCAGTCCCGTGTTTGCTTCTCTTTGTCTCTGTGTTGAACAGTGCGCCCACCAAACCAACATGAATTTCAGAGAGCACCGCTATGCTTTCTAATTATCTGTCTGATCGGTTTGTGAGTACAACCTCAGGGGTCATATGGTTCGATGGCTGTGCAGGAACTTCGCGCGACAGGCAGCGAGGGATCACCAAAGAGTTTCTTAAACGTCGGCCATAAACATTGCCTTTCTTGTCTTGCGCTATGCACTCACTGCAATGTTAATCAATTGAACAGCATTTCCACGATGGGCAAAGCCAGCAAAAATACTCCAGCTTCTATTTTAATAAAGGAACGTATGTTTCATGTACATGGCACATGTTCGCTTGAAACATGTGACTTGTTTCATATATAAAGTTTTCTTTTAATATGCACGCGGGCTCACCATTTGATATTTTTTTTAGAAAAAAACATAAGTACTCCGGATCACGTTTGACGGTACGCTCTAATTATATGATGTAGCTGAACAGTGACATTTTGTGTTGATTGCTTTTTAATACAGCCTGAAAATAATCTCCCATTATTGATCTGCATTTTACCGTTTCGATAGTAAGGAATACGCGCGCGCGGTGCCGCCCTAGCTTCATACCATGATTTCCTCAGTCATCATTCGCTTTCCGCCTCTGCACGTGTACGGTAGCCTGAGAATCGCCTTATTAGAGAGTTTTAGAATAGGGCCCCCAAGGAGCTTGGGGCGTGGAAATGCGCATACGCAGAACGTAAGGCGCGCTTGGCGGCCCCTATTTTTCGCAAATAGCGTTCGCCCCAAGCCGCCGTTGGGTCGCTTGGGTTACGGCAACATGGCGGCGACCGGCCAAGCGGCGGCCGCTCGCCTCGGCACACATTCGTCGTCACCGCTCCATGGTGTCACGCGTTCATGGCAAACGAAAGGCCACCGATGCTTATGCTATGTCTCATGATGCCCGCACCACCAAAGTTTAGCAATAAAACGCCCTATATTTTCTGATTGCTTCCGGATTTACCGAGCTGCTAGGCCTAGCGAGTTCGCCTCGTTCGGTTGCCATGGGGACCAGACGGCGGAAAGCGCGGAAGGTTCAAATGAGTTTTCCCGGCCTCGGCCTGGATTGACAATTGGCCGATTTCGTCTTGTATGACAAAAACAGTTTGTATAACTAGTAGTTTTAATATAGTTTTGTGCAATAGTAGCACTTTTTTATTAACAAAATAGCGTTGTTGGCTCTTATATATTTAAATGCTTTTTCTTGGTTTACCGTTGTGGCGCTGCAATCGACGAACGCAAGCCCGGCTCCGCTGCGTCGGGAAAACCCCTATTCTAAAACTCGCCGCTCGGCTAGCACGTTGCGCCGCCGCACGCTATTTCCTTGGGGGCCCCAAGCCTTGGGTCCCCCTATTCTAAAACTCCCTATTAACTTTCCTGCTATTCTTTTCTTCTGTTTCGTTCTCTTTATCGGACATCTTTTGCGTTACGCAAGAGCTTTTCGCACGCCAGCGCATGAAAATTTAACCGACTATAGGTGTAAGGCCCAGCGTATGCTTTCCACTTCGTGTGTGTGTGTGTGTGTGTGTAAAACTCTCTCTCTCTCTCTCTGCGTTGCTTTCCGCGCTCTACACAACTCAAGCCGACACAATTTGTTAGAAACTTAAGCAGACTTTGTGACCTGACGGTAGCTGGTCATAACGCGGCTTTTCGGAAAAGGTGGGCAGCACAGCCAGTACCTAACAGTAATTGATACTTTGAGACTGCGAGCGTTGTCCTCACAGATAGACATTACCGGCTGCGCCAGAGCCTCTTCGTCAGTGCGGGAGCTACTTTGGAAATTGGTCGATTCCTTCTGTTTACGATCAAGTCATTAAACGTTTTAGTTCCTGCATTTCAAACCGCTGATTAGTAAACGTGAGCGGGTACCGGCGGTTATGAGGAGCAATGCTACTTTCCGCGCTCATTCTGCGCCTACTCACTGCGCATGTTCTTATGCCTTTCTTGCCCTTCAACTAAAACTCGCGCAGCCTCTCCGTGCATAGCTGCTGTCGAATGTTCGACCGCAAGTGTGTCATCACACACTAATACCGCAACGCCACAACATACTTCACTCGCCTCACTGCAACCCGAGGCTTCCGAATCACGGAATGCACCGCTTCGGATCGGTTCCTGCAGGAGCTTCGTCGTTTTTCATACTCGGCACTAATATATAGCAGCGCAGACGACAGCGCGCTTTTTTCTGTCACTTTCTCTTTTTTCTTCAGAATGCGTAACCCGATTGTGTGCTTACGTAACCTGGCACCGTCCTACTGAACACGTCACCCGTACGTCACAATTTGAACAAAATGGCGAATTGTCGAAAATAGGGCCCCCGGTAATATCATTGTACATTTTCCAAATTTACGGCTTCTCATTTCTTGCGGTAAGCAAAAAAAGTCCGATCGTTTCTATTTCTTCCCTGCTGGGAATATTGCTAAAAAGCAAGTGCTGCGCAGCAACTGCGAAGAAATAATATTAAAAAAAAAAAACGAAACAATTGGTTTCAGACTTTGACATAAAAAAATGCAGTTTTCGTTCGCCCTATTTCGCAAGAAATAAGACCCGCAAAGGAAGGGCTCTAAATATATTTTCCCGCTGCCAGTGAGCTCCGCAATGGGCGCATTCATACTGAACAAAGTGAAGCTGACAGCATCGTTTGTAATCAGAAAACTAGAGAAAGCTTCATGAGACGGCTATACAGATAAGAAACATTATCAATCGTCACACAAAAGCTGATGGCACGGTCCCGCAGCGCAGAGATTTGCATTCAAGTTGGTCTCTTGCGCGAAACTTCAATATTCAAGGTCCTATAAAGAAGCATATCGTCCTCTGTCCAGAATTAGCTACATATGGAAAGTAATCTATCCTTCGCCGCCGGGTCTAGCTAAGGGCCTGGAAAAACCCACACTCTTGAGTGCATTGATCCCCACGTGGGATCACTCGTATGCATTGCATGTTCTATCGACCATTTCAGCGGTTTTTGCGAGTGTATCTGTACACTTTTACACCCCGCAAACAGCTATTCAACTGTCTCTACATATAAGGTGATCGTTCTAGCGAGGAAAGCTCAGGCTGCTTGAAACGCTGTCCTTTGAAAAGCTTGCTAATAAATAGAGCTGAGTTCGCGTTCATCCCACTTTTGCCCAGCTCCGGACACTTTCTGCATTCATAGGCGGTGAAACCTAGCTCCGTGTCTCAGGGTACAAACTGGCATCGGTATATCTGAAAATCCTTACTTATACTTCTCAGGTAAAAAAGCGTATCTTGTGTCAAAGATTACGAAAGGTGCCAGAAGCGAAAGTTTGGCGGCAGTAAAATATTCCTCTCTCTACAGTTTCATAACCCCCCCGTAAAAAACAAAAACAAAAACAAAAAAAAAACAATTGTAACGTTTTTTTTTAGGCTTTCCTTTTTCTCGACTGCATAGGTAATTTGAAACATGGCATGACAGTTGCCGAGCTTCAGTCCGTCAGGACAGCTGTAACCAAATTTTTGCTGCTGGTATATCAACGATAGCCGCAAAAAGAGATAATGAAATCGGCAGATTTTTCAGACCGCTTACTTCCAAGGACGCGAAGGCTTGATAGTAACTGCGAATCATGACTGTGAGTATGGTTATTCGTAATATTTGTACACACTCTACACCTTACAGTACGTTCTAGTAAAGTGCTGAGTAATGAACGTTGCACAAATCTATATGAATGATGACTATACAAAACGTTACGCTTCATCATTCGTGAGTATACATCTACTCTTGCATAAATTGCGGCGCTGTACACCGCTGAGATGAGGTCGTGCGAATTTCGTGCCATGGACGTCGCCACCCCCGCACTAACAATCAGTGCCCACCCTTTGCCACCTGCCAACTGCCAGACGCATGCTCGTGAGAAGGACCGTGATGTATGCTGCCAAAGTTGGCAGGGACGGAATTTATATAAAAGCCTCGCTTTTATATAATATATTGTTTTCTGCCCAATTAATAAACCAACAGGCCCCGAGATGCACCTCACGTACAATAATGACCCTAGAAGCCAAGTAAGGGAACAACAGTTCTTAGGGGTATGGTTCAATGAACACCTGAACTGGAACACTCATGTTGATTGCCTTACGGCTGAGCTGTCAAAAACTGTGAGGATTTTCTATAGAATAATGCATCTAATACCACTGTGGTTAAAGAAAGAGCTCTATTACGCACTTTTTTACAGTAAACTTACTTATGCTGCTTTAGTGCGGGGCACAACGACAAATAATAATTACAGGAAACTGGTCCTCTTACAGAAGAAAGTTCTCCGCATTTTCTCAAATTTTCATGGCCATAATGTGAGCTTGCGAACAGTTCCACTTTTCAGTCAGTACGACATACTAAGAACGGACCAAGTATATTATTTGAAATTGCTGCGTTCCTTACAAGACAACAGGATAGTGGAAAAAATAAAACGCTCCACTCTAAGCCACTGCCTCTGGCCAAAAGCAATATGTACGCCCATGGGTACGAACCAATTACGGAAAACAAACATTTCAGTTCCAAGCAATACAAATAATGAATCAAGTGGAAGAATTAGTAGATTTCAACTGCTCAAAACGCAAATTTAAAAAGCAGATCAAGGAAATGTTAATATGGCAAAATCTGTATTTCGGAACTGAATAACTGCTCAGATTTTACAATCTCTTATGTGATTCATCTTATGTGCGCTTTCAGGCACTGCAGAACGCGTCTTTCAGAATACAATCAGCATATCATGTTGTCTTAAGCCCTTATTTTTCTTAGTGTGTATAGCCATCTCAGTAAGTTGTTTTTCATATGTTATAGGAACTGTTCATGTGTATTCATATCAGTTTTATTTTCTTAAATTGTTCCATGTAGATGAAAATGTTTTGTGCGAAATGTATGATTTTGAGATGAAAATTTTTCTTGTGTAATTAGTTTATGGTAGAAGTAATTGTAACCATTTTTCACTGTCGGTATTATGTGCGTTTTTATCCTAACAGTGTGTGAAATGACAAACTGTTACTGATACATGTTTTTAATTTTTAATGCCCGAATCTGTGTGGGGGGCGGGGACCTCTGTCAGGCTTTCACATAGCCTTTAGTCCCTGCCTCCTCTCGCTTGTACGAGGAATCAATAACCAATTCCAATTCCAATCCAAGGCGTTCGAACGTGCCTTGCAAGACCTATGAGAAGCATGCATGACTCGGGATCTCAAATGTGCTGCCCAATTTGGTAGCTCCAGCCAACTGGACCATGGCATGTGGCCGCCTTCCAACTGCCTCCTGTCAGAAGCATGTTAGTGAAAACCAGACAAACAGACCACAAACATGCCACTTCCGAGTCTGAAATCCGTGTCACCGGGAAAACACCACCTGTCGGCATCGTCGTGATGCTTTTTTTTTTTTTTGCGCCGTTTTTGTACATGCCGCCGGCTTTTCTCGTAATGGGGCTAGTAACGGTTTCGCGCTAAAATTCTCAAGCGTGTACGTTGATTAGGTGCCCCTCATTATCCCGAATCGATTCCCAATGCGACAGAGGTTAGAGCTACGTACTACACTTATCCCAGGAAACCACCTGCCTTGTACTCCCTTTGTGTCCGTCTCCCGCACATGCTACACGCATCAGCGCTTGCGGAGGCCGCGCATACCACCACCTGTCGTAATTTGCGCCAGTTCCACTGTCACTTCTCAACGCCTCTCGCTTCGAGAGTCGAGTGCCAAAGCCGGAGTGCAGCGGACTTCGGAACGCGCCCAGCTAGAACAAATGCCCCTCGCCGGATAACTGACCTCCATCCGCGACCCCTATCTCTGAGAAACAACAAATTCGGCGCGCAGCGCGATATTCCGGGAAAGTCATCCCTAACGCCGCTGATCGATGTCCCATCGGGATCAGCTGGTCGAGTCTCTCACTCGCCGGCCGCTTTCTCATTTTGCAAAGGGGTTCCCCCGCAAGATGCTTCGTCCGGACACCCAGTGCTGACGTCATCACCGCGAGCTTGCGCAAACGCATGAGCCATCGCTCACGTTTTGTTCAGTGTGCGCGTGTTTGCGTCGCTTGACGCGTTCCTAGAGCAAGCGTTCATTTGCCTCCAGTTAGGAAGAGATTTGGTTCAGTTTATCAACTTCCTGTAATAAAACCATGCTTGCTGCAGCGCACACAGACAAAAAAGAAACGTTAGATGCTATTTGAGCATACAAAAAAAAAAATGTGTTTACGCGATGCAGGGTGCGTATATATCTCGTCAAACATTGAGCTGCTATCCATCTCGGACTGTGCACCACGGCCCCACCTTACAAAAAGATTTAATGTGAATGGCATCCGCCAATTTCATTAAAATCTTTGTTATGTATGCCATGATTAACCTCTTCTGCATGGACGCTGCTGACGTCTATACCTCTGCTTCCACCATGAATTCCAACCCCCCTTTTCACCCCCCCCCCCCCCCCCCCCCTTTCTTGGGCTTTATTTTTAACTCTGAGCTGCGCATAGGGTAGGCCAGGAGCGCGGCCGCGGGTCCCACAGCCGGCTGCTCGTGAGCCATAAATCAGAGGACTTGGGTAACCTCGATCTGGGAACACTGAACAATCGACAAAGTGCCTTTTTGCTCCCTTTCTCTTAAAGAACGGCGGGACGTTTTTTTTTCTTTTATTTACGGTGACTTTCATCAGAGTGGTTGTTTTCGGTGCTGGATTCACACGTGGCATCTACAAATACGAAGAAGCTCATTATATGGCTGCAGACAAATCGATTCGACGCAGCCCTCCCGAGTGCATGCCGTGCTTTCACACTGGTATACCTACGTATACTGCGTTGTAGAACAACTCGTAGTCTTGTGACACGACTAGCTCTTTTTGCGAACTTAATGTGCAGCAAGCAAACCTGCATCAGAAGAAACGCTCAAGCATTTCTGCATTTTATCTCTTGTTTAAGCACCTTTGCCGCTGCCTTTTATAATCGTTGCTGTGCATTTCGCGTTAATTAACGGAAAACTCGGAAACTCCGCGAAAATTATGTCACATAGTCTTTAGCTCAAAAACAAGACGCACGCAGAACTTCAGCGTATTTCGCCAGAAACAACACCCACAAGTTTCTTTTTTTTTCCCCATGAGCAATAAGTGATTGGAATTTACTGCTGGATGAGTCTTTTTCCGAAAAGTAAATAAAGAAAAAAAATATTGACAGTATTTTTGACCATTGAGAGAGTTTTCGACCAGCTCTATTTTGCAATATTGTTGGAAGCGATGTAATCAAAATGGCTTATATGTGTCCCAAGCCATGCTTGAATGCTATTTGCAAGTGCTATTTTTGCATGACAAGTAAAAGTTTTCTTTTTTTTTTTTCTTTCTGGTTTTACCCGTCCTGCGTAGACCAAGACGATCTCAAGTATTATGCAAATAAATATACACTTCCTTTAGAAACTCGCCCCGACTGCGCGAGCTAAGATGACTTTTTTTTTTCTTTAAGTATAATTCGGACGCTCACGCCAGAGACTGAAGCTTGCTGACTCGTCTGAAAAGTGCCACCATGCCAGTGTCCGGGGAGGATGGGCTTTTCTATCGCGGGCTGCGGTCGCCGGTGCGTGATGTCACTCCCCAGTGGCGAGAGTGCCGTGGCCATGAAGAAAGCTCGTCCAAGGTCTTGGGTTCTGCTCGAGTGTGAATCACGGGAAAAGCTGGTCTCGCATCCATGTCTGGTTGCTTGTGTTACTCACGCCCCTAGCCTCTCGCCCACCGCAGTCACGCTCATATGAGAGTAAAATCGGCTTTCTTGGCAATTTTATAAACAGTGCTTTTCCTGTCATCCATATGTGCCTTCTTCAAACTCGTTTGTTTGGTGCTGCTTAAATTTTAGATCTGAAGAACTCACTGCTGCACTGCAAGAGGTTAGTAAACTTCTACTCGAGCCGCCGGAGTAATAATAATCTTCGAGAAATAAGTATTACAGTAATGACGAAAGTTTGTTTGGTGAAATAGTGGAAACACTGGGCCGTTGCCAAAGTTCAGTTTCCAACCAACGAACAACGGCATGATTGATTGAAAAAAGGGATGCGAAATTTCTCCTTCCCCATTGGTACATGGGAATATTTCGAAATCTTTCTGCTTGTCATCATCGCTAAATTTAATTATGCGGACACAATAAGTGACACATTGCTAATTATGACAGAGTAAACTGCGTCTGCTCTTCGCTTTAGCCGATGTACCAACATCGGACGGTCATGTAACAACATATTCTTCGCATACGCAGTGCGTTCACATACAGTGCGACAGTAATTGCACTTTTTTATAATAACACATTTTATCATGCACAAACCAGTAATGTACTTCGAGAAGCACTCCTCGAGATACTAAAAAAAAAAAGACGAAAGCTTTTCACCCGTCGCCAGCCGCCACACGTACACTCCCACACTGCTGTAAGGCCTCATCGCTCTTACAGAGCAATGCGCACGTAGGCCGAGCAAACGCGGCTAACGACTATCTGCCCAGTGTAGTCGCTTCGCGCGCGAGTATACCAGCGGCAGCGGTGGGCGATGACCGTCGCCGTCGTAAACGCCACGTCGCGAGCACCTTCATGCAGTTACCACTTTAGTGACGTACTGCTATTTACATAAAATAGATGGAGATGATAATACGATGCGTAGTTGAACCTGGCGATGACAGTGACAGACGCAGATCAGTTTCATTTCACATTATAGGGTCAAGGTCAATGCGAGCCGATCCAACTGAGGAAAGCGAGGTCAGGACTACTTCAGCCAAAGGCAACAAAATAACAGCAATCTTAGCACTACCTCCTTAAGCAGCAATGCCTAGTTAACCGAAGCCATTATTCGTATCGCGAAACGCGTAAGCAAGAAGCTTAGGCGCACGAGGCAAGGAAAAGCCCTTTTCTAAGTGACAGGTCGTAACGTGCAGAGCGAGAGCGGTAACAGGCTCCCGATGCCTCTTGAAAGCATCTTCATTCATGTCCTCACTTCGCCTTTTTTTTTTTCCAGCCTCTTCTTAGTCTCTCGTGCTAGCAACACGTCCTTCCCCTTACCTCCCTCTCTTCCATCGATCGCGGCTCTGTTCAAGCGTCAGAGCGGGACAACGTGCCTTCACTTCTCTTATATAGGATCTCTCTCGTCATCGCGCTGTCGATAAGGGTTCAAACTACGGCTCACGAAAGATTGCTCAAGCTCTGGCAAGGCCGTTCTAAACAGAGGTTCTGTAAACGGAGTGAGGAGTGCCGCATGCGTTACGCCGCACACGCAACACGCTCAGTTACGGCACCGACTGCGCACTATTGGATTGCTGTGTTCGCTAAAGGAGCCATATGTGGCGATGTAGGATATTTTGTAGGAGGGTAAAAAAAAATAAAAAAATAGAACTTCCTGTGAATGGTGAATTCACCTGCTTTTACTCAGTGAGCCAAACAGGCAAACATCTCCATGCTGGCAGATTCCGTCCGCCTCCGATACTACAGGGAAGCTAAGTTTGGTATTGAACGCTCTCTCTTAAAAAAAAAAAAAAAAAAAAAAAAGAATTCACAGTCGATGCATGGGTCGCTCCGACGGTAATGCGTCATCAGGGCCCGTCGGACCTGCACTGGTCACCGCATATACGCTTTATTACACTGCATACACCGAACGTTTGACAGCTCGTTCAGCCGAAAAGCCGTCGCCATCGCTGAAATTAAGAAAAACGATGTCGGACTAAATACGCACGTGATTTCGCATCAAAGTTGTTACGCAACCGTACTTTGTGCAGCCTTGAAGACGGTGTCATAGCATTTCGCTTCCCATTTAGCATCAATCTTCTGGCTAAATTTAAAGCTACTTTGTGATAGGGATTCGAAACGAAGACATATGCAAATCTGAGAAGTATAGGTGTACATTGATAACTGAGATACTGCGCTTTCATTTGTCTCAAAACCAACCAACAAACGATTGTATGAATGAAAAAGGCGGCGTTAAAGGTGCTGGTACGGTGCCTTCCTTTTAACAAAATGCAACTTAAAGAGAAAATATATAAGTGCTCGCAGAATGAAAAATGCTGCTTTAAAGGCACTTCGTACTTGCTCTTGAAACAAGGCTGAAGCGTAATTAAAATGTAAGCTGATTTACAGAAAAGGAAAGGCCTAGTACCTGTCATGCTTATCGGTGGACACCTGAACCGTGCCGTAGGACGAGGGAGGAAGGTGGGAGTGAAAGAAGAAAGAGGAAAAGATATGCCGTAGTGGATGGCTGAAAATAATTACGACCACCTAGGAATCTGAACCTGTACTGACACCGCACAGCACACACATGCCTTTTGCCTTTCGCCTCCAGCAAAACGCTGCCGCCGCAGTCGGATTCGAACCCGGGCACTCCGATTCAGTAGCCCAGAGGTTTAAACACTGAGCCATTGCAGTGGGAGGAGCTTGAGCGTCCCCCTAATTTTTATTCGATCTAATTGGCTCCAACTCCCGTAGAGCAATACCTCTCGTGTTGTGTCGAACTATGCTCTCTGAAGTTCAAGCGTCCATCCACTGAGAAATCAAGCGAGGACTCGCATAGAGCTTCATTGTACGCATATATACCACTCATTGTAGTGAAAGATTGCTTTGTCATGAGATTCCGATACGGGAACAGACCGCTTCCATAGACGCCATTGTATGTGGTTGTCAGTGGTTATACTCTTGATGACTGGCTGACGCAAGCTGCAAAATAACTACAGTGATATTGCGCTGGCTGTCACGCACATTTGAACGCAGTCGGCCTCGCTCTTGTGATAAATTTTGGGGCGCACAATTTTTGCCCACAGAGGCCTTACCGGGGCGAGGTTGTCGGTGCCTTCTTATATGATATACCGGGCGTATCAATGACGTTACTGCAAACTCTAAAGGTTTTTCCCCAGGTTAGAGAATATTAACATCGCCAGAACGCAGGTTTTCTGCAGTTTTTTTTTTTTTTTTTTTTGCGCTACTGTTATGCACATTTTGATTCCAATCGTCTAAGCGTCCAACGCGGGGCTAAAAATTGCTTTTAATTGCTTTTTTGGCACGGCGGCAACAGCGGCATACGGATGCATAATCTTTTCGCCTATATCGTGCAGATCCTCGCCACTACGCTGGTGATAATAACGGTACAAGACTATTATGGCCCCATGACGCAGGCCGCAACAACGCGGGAGATAGACCGCTCCTGCTCCTTCCGGCATCTGACGACAGCGGCCATTGACGACTTCGGCTTCCAACGACAACCGACTGTGACACTCTGCCTCGACGCAATCCCCACCTCGGATCAGATGGTGTCTGCGACCTATTCAGTATAAAGCAAGGCTCGACTATCCCCGGCATCACTGGGCACGGCGGCAACAGCGGCATGCGGATGCATAATCTTTTCGCCTATATCGTGCAGGTAAGAAGACTTTATGGCAAATGTCTTCGCTCAGACGATCCGTTCCTTCTTGTGCTGCCGTGTCCAAGGTTGCCGTGTTCCTCACTATGTGACTTAGCCGCACACGTTGCAGAACTACTGCTGCTAGCGGGGGATATCGAGACAAATCCCGGTCCTCAGGTCACTCAGATTTCCAAACAACTGGCAGCAATTGCTGGCGATATAAAAAGCATCAAAGAGGAACGACTGACATCTATTGAAGCGAAGCTGGAAAACATGGCAGCTCTTGACAAAAAGTTATCGGAATGCACAAACCAGGTCGCCAGCCTGCAGAAAGTTGTTTCCGTGTTGGAACTAAAACTGGATGATCTTGAAAACTGCTCGAGAATATGTAACCTGTTAGTATACGGCATTCCAGAAGATCCGGAAGAAAATAACGACACCTTAGAACAGATGTTTAATGAAAGCATTGCCGAGGACATCCTTGAAATTGAACCTGTTGCAATAGAACGCATTCACAGGTTGGGCAAACCTCCAGTTGAAAAAACCAGGCCTGTAATACTAAAACTTCTTGATTATCGTGAAAAGACACTGGTGCTAAAAAACTGTCGTAAACTTAAAGATTAAGATTATTCGATCAGTGAAGACTTCCACGGAATACATACCGTAGCACAGCATATGTAATGCAACAAACGTGGACGCTCAAGCTTCGCATGACGAGTATATATGGACGCGACAGCGCCTTCAACACCGCCGTTTCATTCCGCGAATACTTCTATATTTTTGTTTAATTTGGTTTTTGGGAAAAGGAAGGGGCAGTATCTGTCAAAGCTCCTTTAACACCGCCCTTTGAATTCGCGAATGTTTTTATCTTTTTTGTTTAGGTTGGCTTTTGACGAAAGGAAAAGAGCACTATCTCACTTCTGAGTGGACACCTACATTTCGCAGATGCACATCTGTCGTCGGTTCGAATCCTTGCCCCAAACTAGCTTCCAACTTTCCTGGCAGGCGGATGCTAAATGTTAAGCGAAATGGTATGACGTCACCCTAAACGCTGCACGAAGTGCGGTTGAGACACAATTTTGATACTGCCGCTAACCATTGAAACCTAACTCTTTTTTTTATCTTCAACCGCCGCCTGCATGCGGACTTATCACCCGATTGTAGCGCATGAAAGGATCTCGTGCACTTGGTTTATTCACACTTAGTTTGGCCGAGACACAGTTTTATCACTTTTTCTGTAGTGTCAGATGCGCCGCGTAAGATTTGCCTTGAATGATAGGAGCCACTCGCGGTCTGCTTCCACATTGTTTTCGTCACCTTTGGTATAGGCTTATCTAGATGTTTCTTCGCCGAGTTTAAATTGGGCGCTGCCGAATTCAGCGAGCATTAGTAGTTCGACCATAGCGAAAGATATTGGTAAAGAGAAGACATTCCCATAGGGCTCAGCGGCACAATTAACTGTAGCGCTCCAAGCGGTAGGCGGTCAAGGTCTGGTCTCGGTTTAGGCGCGCGGTTCTCCGACATCGCCAAGCCGCTTAGCGAGGATTCTAGGCGCGCGCAATTTAAATGCTTGTATACGCAGCGATCCCCTGAGTGCTCATCTGCGTTCTGCTATTCTTTTTCTATTTTCAGCATTTCAAAATGAAAATTACATCCCATATAGTGTTGACCGGCCAGAAACGCGGTTGCATCACAGCCTTTGCTCAACTGCAGCATTCCAGAAAAGACACCAGGTGTTTTATGAAATAAAAACATTTATTTCCCTCCATACACACACAAAATCGATGTAATTTTGTTGCCATTTGGTAGATAAGTAAACTAGACGATACTGACGAAACGTATGACACATCGGACAATGTTTACACTATAAAAAGTGACGAAAATACTCAAAATACCACATTAGACAAGAGACATAGCAAGAGACAAAAGTAGAAGGACATTAAATTTAGATTTACAGAGCCTGGTGAATGGTACATAACAAAAGCGGCACGATACATCACAAATTTCACAATTACACTGGTGACTCCTTCAGCAAGGGTACCCTGTATTTTATTTTAAACACATTTTAAACAAATAAACTGCAAGCCGTCTTGTGTAATGTACCGCAGCGTACAACGTTGCTTTCAACTTAAATGCCCACCTCCTCCTCGCACCATCAAGTGCTGTGGATTACAACCTTGCCAGTAAACTTCTAATAGAAGTTCAAATCTTTCATCCTCAGCATTACCTTGAGCAGAAAGTTAGAAACAAAAATATGCGGTAAGCCTGAAATAAAGGGAATGCATCCAGATTTATGTTGAAGCCTGCCTAGCATTCATTTCACGAAGAAATCGTAACTAATGCTCGTTAAGGATCCAAGGTAGAAGGAGAGAAAGAAGATGGCTACACTCGTTTAACATTCGTTAACGTATTCGTAACCACAATGCACAATAGTTCACAATAGTTTGGATATAAAGATGTATGGTTCCCTTATTACCCGCATCATTATAGCTTGGGTCGCTTTGGGACGTTAACCCTATAAACCAACCGATCTTAGAATACTATGTAATCACATGGTTAATTTGCTAGAATGTGAAAAGATTCAATGATATTCATACAAAATACAACATCAGGAACATTTATCTAATGCCCACGAATACATTGTTCAGGCTTATTAACAATTACAATTTGGCGCTCTTTGGCCTAGAGACGACCTTGCGCCATGAAAATCCATCATCATCAACAGTTACGTTGGTGTGGAAATGCACGATCCGCACATTAAAGCTGGATAAATGGCGAGCTGAAAACTGAAAGCTCAACAAACTTATTTCTCGTTGGGTGCGGAAGATTGTTCTGGGCCTCTGCACTTATTATGCTATTGCCGCATCACAGCACGCTGCAGTTGCTTGTTCCTGGTATAGGCTGAAAAATTGACATTAGAAGTATTTGTCATTATGATGCACCTTATATCGAAACTATGTAAAACGTGAGAAAGCTATAAAGGAATGAAGTTACGAACAGGGTCAATATGCTCTTCCGGAACTCGCATGCTGAGCATTTTTGCCCCAGATACAATACACATCGTACCACGTGGCGAATACTCCTACCAGTAATTTCCATGTACTGCTCCATTACCCGAAGTTATTATTTGGTTTCTAAAAGCGCAACTGACAGCCGACAACACGTTTCATTAGACAAAAATGTTTCATACACGGGCGGCAACAACGCACGGACTACCGGTCAGACGTTCATAGTGTACTTACAATCGTCAGCAGAATTAGAGACCACGGCTTCGGCGACAGGAACGAGTGGCTACAGGGCCGCACCGCGGCACTGCTTTCTCGGGTCGTGTAGAGGTTTTTCTAGATTTCCGCATTTCTGTTCTTTCGTCGCCAAACAGCCGTGTACCACCGTGAAGCCAACCCGACGGGCACTCCGGCTGCACTGCATCATCCCTCGTGTGTACGGCGTGCCGTGCTGTGTGCGAGCTGTAGCGAAGGTGACGTATTTCGGTTAGGACAGCCAAAGTAATCAATTCTAGACTGCCCTTGCAGTCACAACTCTGCCAAAGCCTATATAGTAACTCAAGTGGCGCCCGCTCGCTGCGAGAGTGCCCCAAGCAACTCAAACCTTCGCCCTAACCTTGGCGAGGGAGCTTATTAATCTTTACAAATATATAGGGCAGCGTTCGATTGCTCTGCTGTTGATGGTTTCGACGAACGGGAGTGCGCGGCGCTAAGTGTGCAGGAGTAACGCTACATAAGACAAGTACACTGTGAAATGACCGTTGCACTGTAAATGGTTGGGGTGTAATTAAAAATGATGGTCGGGGCTGTCTCTCGCCTAGTAAGGACCGCTGTCATGCGCCCGCTTACTTTCGATCTCTGGCAACTCAGGTAGCATGCGAAGGAGTATAAATGCATCGTGTCGTCCCGTTAAACTCAACGTCGATTCACTTTGGTAGACATTCAGACTTCAGGATCTGAATCTAATCAACTTTTAATGAGCGCTTTCTGATTCATGAAGCAAGAATACTTATTTCGAATTACCAACTCGAATTAACTATTACATGAACTGCACAGTGAAAATATCGTGCGCAAGAGTTTTTCAGTGAGGAGAAAATACTAAACACTGAGGAGCGCAGCGGTTTGACGCTGCGCTACCGTCGTATATTGCTCTGCCAATGTGGAACGAGGCCATGCCCAGGACGCTTTGTGATACACGTCCCCTTTTGTCGCAATCGCCATAAGCAGATTTGTGGAACGTCGCACTAAAAAAAAAAAAAAAAATGTCAGGCATGATAAGCGCCCGCGCGAGAGAAGGCGAAGCTTTGCGTCACTGAGGGCACTCTCGCAGCGAGCGCGCGGCGCAAGATAGCAGCGATGCGGTGCGGGCCCAAAGCCAGTCCTGTATCCGAACTAGTGTTTTCTAAAATTTCGCTCACGATTGTACGTTAGGAGCACCGAGGACCAATGCGCCGGTGGAATTAATTTTTCGAAAGCGGAGAACAAATATTTATTGGCGCACCCCTTCCTGGTTTTCAAGCTTTTTATAAAGACATAAGCGTTGCCTTTTTCCAGGCCATTTTTTCAGGACGCATTCCCGTTTTGTCACTGCAGGTATGCAATGCGCGTTTTCAGTTGGCCAGATGACTCAATCTTCGTCGCAAAACTTTCTGGTTTTTCAGCTTTTTGTGCGTAACGTTTCTTTTTTTCTTTTTAGGCCAGTTTCAAAATTACGGTTTGCACTTACTAGGCGAGAACGCTCGTTTCAACTCACTTGCTTATACCCTTTACAAGTTGACCACTTTTACAAAACAAAAAACATTACCTGAAAGAAGTTGTGCGTTAGTAAGGTCCATTAAAAAAGCGTTACAACCCGTAAAGATCGAGCTTCAGACGTTGGTTTTTACGGCTCCCCGAACGCCCAGCACGTGTTCGCGTCATGGCGGAGCATGCAGGTGTGCCCGTTATAAACGCGCTAGCCGTCGTGCTGAGCTAAACTGCTTGAAATGCAGCGCAGTTTGGCAAGAAGAAAACATTTCTCACCTTGCATGTAGTGTAAATTGCCGAAGTATCACGAACTGGACCAAAAAGCCGTCTGGCCACAAGGCGCGCGCGCCCGCGCCTGTTCACGGGCTGCGCAATTCAAGGCCGGCAGGCGTAGTCAGCTCTAAACCGTCTGAAATGCAGTGTAGTTCGGCGAATAATATTAATAATATTAAAAAAAACCGTTCCTCACCTTTCCGTCGTTACAGACCGCAGTTTCGAAGGCCAAGAGAGACGTAAAAATACGTGGTCCGCGCTCACGGACAATAACGGCGCCTGCGCAGACGGTCGTGCCCTTTCAATAAATGCTTTGTCTGCCAATGCGGTGCCCGCACGCGCGACCAGCGTGACAGCTCTGGTAGCATCATCCATTCGCCGGAAGTCAAGCTCACTTCACGTCATTTTATGGGGCCAGATTTAGCCGAGTGTCTGCTTTTAAATAATTTCTTCCTCTATGGTTCAAAGACCAGCGAGCGCTTTTGCTAGTATCTTCGCCGCCGAGTTGCTTAGTTATTTGATGGCGCAAGTTAGCCCAGTAAAGAGTTGACTGCAGTGCTACTACGCCTGTCTGCTTTTTAGTGCCCACGGCGTTGCCTCCATCAGCGGACAACGCGAAATCATGCGCGTATTTTACAAATTGCTTTTCTCAATTTGGGTTACGGCGACGGCGTTTTAGCCGAGCGAGCAGTATACGATTCGCGTATAGAGGAGAGGACATCTAAAGTGCGTACACGGCCACCATAGTCCTAAAGAGCCATCAAAGGCAGCCGCCATACTAGCTGAACACAACAGTAGAAAGAACAGACCCGACAGAGCTATAAAACTTAATAAGCGCAAGATAACGGATATTAGGATGCATAATGTACAAAAATTCGAGCATGCTCTGAATATTAGAGGCAGCCTTACAGGCAAAGGAAGAAACGAACATATGCGCTAAGAGATTTTGCGGGATTACCATTACCAATAGGATGAGATAGCTAATGTAGTCAAGGAAATCTTACAGATGTATGTAGAGAAGCTGAATTAAGTCGATAATGAAAGAAGCAATAGTGCAGGGCAGTAAGACATTCCGCCGGCAACGAAGATGGAAGTAAAAAAAAGCCTTAGAATCAACGGGAACGGGCAAGAAGCTGGCGAGGGTTATGTAACAGCAGTTCTATTCAAAGACGTCAGGGAGATAGTGCTTGAGAACCTGGCCGCATTATATATGCAACGCGTGTAGTGGAATCTTGAAAAAAAAAAAAAAAAACAGCTAATAGGTGGGTGGATATTGGGCTGCGGCGGCCGCAGCTGCCATGGAAGCGGGTTACTTGGAGAAACATTGCTGGGGCCTGTCTTTCAGCGGGCGGAGTTAGGCTCATGATGATGGCTTTCGCTAATGTGCGAAATGCTTTAGCTCAGATTTCACGCGTTGCAGAACGTCAATGGTTTTCATGACACCTTATAATTGTTTTCATCAGCCTAACTACACCCCCTGCATGCCAAAGGTCTTTGCATACTTCTTAAATTAACCATGTTATGCGCAACTGTAACAACAATAGTCGCCGCAATCATCCACCGAACTGCTCTTCTGCCCGCTTCTACTACTTTCACTTTTGTATTGCCTGCCCTGCCCATCTTCAACCCCACATAGGTAAAGAAAAGCGCCTGTCACTAAAATAACCTTAAAAACTTATGTATTTCATTAGATAAGAGATACTTTATTGGATAAAATATCTTTTTTTTTTTTTTACTAACCGTTTGCAGTTTGTTCCTGCTAACAATTATTCTTCCAGTTTTGTGGCTGTTGTCTCTGGTGTACCGGAAGGGGCTGTACGTGGCCTTCTACTTTTACTCATGTATTAACGTACCCAACTGTATCTTTTCTATGGTCTGATACAACTAAAAAAAAAAAAGGCAATAGATGCCCCTCGAAGGGCTCCCCTGTAGCCTACGGCGTCGAGCGATTTCCGTGAATAATTCCCCTGGACCATCTAGCGGTACAATTAACGTCGGCTGGGCAGATGAAAGGAAGCTCGCCACGCCTTAAAGGCAGACTCCGGCGATTTTCGACCGTACTGAGTTAATGATTGGTTCATATTGCTGAAAGCTTGGTCATAACAGTATGCGATTGCATTTTTTACAATACGTAAGCTATATTTTCCGCAGATCCGGTCCACGAAAAGGAAATAACAAGAAGAATACGATTGGGATGGAGCGCATTTGGCAAGCACTCGCAGATTATGACTAGCAGCTTACCGGTATCGCTCAAGAGGAAAGTATACAACAGTTGCATCTTACCTGTACTCACCTATGGGGCTGAAACGTGGAGGCTAACCAAGAGAGTTCTACTTAAGTTGAGGACAACCCAGAGGGCTATGGAACGAAAAATGGTAGGGGTAACATTAAGAGATAGGAAGCGTGCAGAGTGGGTCAGAGAAATAACTCAAGTTACCGACATTATAGTGGAAATTAAGAAGAAATGGGCATGGGCGGGATATGTAGTGCGAAGAGAGGATAACCGATGGTCGCTTAGGGTAACAAACTGGATTCCAAGGGAAGGAAAGCGTAGCAGTGGGAGGCAGAAAGTTAGGTGGGCGGATGAGGTTAAGAAGTTCGCGGAGGTCAAGTGGATGCAGCTAGCACAGAACCGGGTTAAGTGGAGAAATATGGGAGAGGCCTTCGCCCTGCAGTGGGTATAGTCAGGCTGCTGCTGCTGTTGCTGATGATGATGAAGCTATATTTTTAGATAAGCAAGAGACTTGAATCAAAATTGAGACTCCTGCGCAGGGCCCGGAGAGCACTGCCTTGTGTGACGTCACATAATGACGACACAGGTGTGCAGCCGTGCGGCACGCACCCACTGCCGTTCTGCTGAGGTGTGCGAACGTCAATCCTTGTCACGTATACGGCACCATGTGAAACATATGTGATGTCGGTGAGTCGCCCTCGATGTCATTGGACAGGGAGAGCTGGGACTATAGTCATTCAAGTGCAACTAGAAAACAAAACAAGAAATATTCGGCATGCATGTCCAATGAGGGCAGAATGATCCGAGCGATCTTGAATGCGGCTAAATTATTGCCGTATGAAGCATCGATTTCCTAGAATTTTTAAGCCGTTTATGCACTCACAAATTCGATGCAAGTGGCCGGCATATATGAGGGCGACCGATCGTTACTATAAATCCCCCCCTCACCCCCCCCCCTTTTTTTTTTCTTTCTGGACAACGATCCTAAATCCGCCTCGTTTCGAGTGAGATTATTGTCTACACTTCAATACCAATACCGCAATAGACCTACCACGTGGAAACTTTAATGTCATTCCCGCCGAAAGGCATTTGTTCAATTTAATATAATATTTTCTACACTGCTGCTACACAACCAAAACTAAGACCTTTTTGCAAATAATGGCTTGGATAAAAATTGAGCACACGTAAAACTTTATGGGCCTCGATATGTTACGATAATGTTTGCGCTCTGAGCGGAAGCAGTTTTCAAATTCTTGTTGACGTCTTACATGCCACACGTATCCAACCTGCTGATCGCGACTATCCATTACGAAGCTCAGCGGCGGTGTCGGCGTTTGTTTACGGAAGAGTACGGAAGGTGCTCCGAGTCCGGATGCAAACTTTTAAAGCGCACGGACTGGCCATGCAGTTTCAACTACGCGCACTTCGCGCACTAAAGCAATTTAAAGAACAACAAATCATATAGGCATTGCCTATAGTGTGCCGATCGACGGATACAACCTTCGAGATTACGTGCAGCATGTAGCTCCGTTCCGTCCTCTAAGGATCGTTTGCTCGGGGTAATAAATGTTATGCGGTACATCAAAATATGACCAACCTCAGCCGCAACAATAAAGACGACAAATTCGCAACAGTTGCCGCACTGAACGCAGCGAGCTTACCGCAACGGTGCTGCCCGCGAGAGCGGCGGACAACGGCGCTCTGGTCGTGCGCTGCCGCCCTTATAGTCGTCGCTCTAAACTGTCTCACACCGAAGCCGCAGCGGACGAAGCTTCGGAATTGATCTGCGCTATAGTAAATGGCATGTTCGCAAAACAGCCTTACTGTCAATCTAACTGTCTCAAAGTAAAAGATGGATGTAATCTCGGCGACGCCTTAATAGCAGCGGAGCTAGCGTACTAGATCGGATGAGCTGAGCGATATAGCGGCAGCTGTGAGCTGCGAGCGGAAATTCGTTTGTAACACAGTTATCCCCAGAAACGCGTTGCAGACCAGCGATCCTCAGCAAGGTTTTTTTTTTACATTAATTTACAAAAACGCGTTACTTAAGAGATCAACAAATTTTAGCATGTTTTTTGTTTGTTTGTTTGTTTCTGACGGTGGCTCGCAAACAGACCGCCGTGCCGCCACCGGCGGACTGCGGCAGGCGTTTTGTCTTGTAAGGAAAGATCGCGGACACAGCATCCGATTTCGATCATCTCCTAGAACTTGAGAGGCCAAACTCTTCTATCAGAACCCTCCGGTGTTGGCAGCAGGCCCGCGTGAAATGTTCCGAGCATAGATGCGTTTTTAGGTGTAGAGGGGGCGCCGGATCGCACGATTCAATTTGTCGCGCTTTTTTTTTTTTCTCGGGAAATCAGTGCGTTGTTTTTGGTAGGATATCACGGTGCAGCCAAGAACAAAGCGCTAACTACCACCCATCACTGCAGAGGAATAGATTAAAGTGTGAGCTGAAACTACAAGACAGTGATTCCAAGATCTATGCTGTTTGAAGCAAGCTGTCGGCAGTCCCTGCGTCGTGTCAGGCTGTTTCTGAGTAGCGTCGCCCATGCCCCGTGCTAGTAGTACCTACTGGGGTCGTACAGGCGGCGCCACAGCGCACAAGCCGCGCCCGGTCGGGCCGTTGCATTGTCGCCGTCATCTGCTCGAAAACCCCTGCACGACTGTGATGTCATCAAGCACAGTGTTAACCCTAAAAATTTCCTGTCTGGCAGCGCGAGTCGGAGGTCCCTGATTGCTATCCTTAAAATTACTTTGCGGGAAAACTAAAGCGTTCTCAACTGTGCTTTTTGGAACACGTAATGTTGACGTTGACACTAACGCCTGATGTAAATTTCGTTGATATCTGTGGCATCGAAAAGTCGCTGGAATTGACTTTTAATCTGATTAACCGTGGTCTCACGATGGGCTGCGTACGCCATTCGAAAAATGGCCTCCTTTGAGGTGCGTCTGCCATTTTTTTCTTTAGTTGCATCCGACCATCCGACACCTCTTTGCCAATGAATACGCCACTTACTGCCTCCCCTTAGTATTTCCAGAACCCAAGTAAGGCAACAAATAACGGCCTCAACTCCAAAGAACCAAGAGGCATATCGAGATCAAGCCCGCCAAAAACGCAAAGTACCATCCGAAGCAAGCCGATCTCAACATCCACCTCTTTTCCTGACTCCGGAAAAATACCTAATAAAAAATGTTAGCATCAAGAAAGGATGCTCAAACTGCGACTCATCATCCCAACCAAAAGACCAAGCCCAAAAGTAAAAAAAAAAAGGAAATAAATCCGCTATTAGCTGGTCCGTTCCCATGGCGGCGGTTAAGCTGGATAGTAGAGTTTTTTTTCTTTCTCTCTTTCTCTCTTTTTTTCGTTTTTTCCTTCTTCTTCAATTCAGAATTCTTTATTGGAGTAATCCCAATTCATTTTTCTTCAATTGGTTTAAGCGCGTTATACCTAGGGGCCCGAGCAGAGGCACATTATTTTTATTAACTTTTGGCGTGCCTCACCATAACATATGTCCCTTATATCTAACGTCACTGATATGTCTCTTCAGAACGATCTGCTGCGGAACGGTCTCGAAATTGGCGACTGATTGGTAATGTTAACAAAACAGCAGAATTTTTTTTCCGCAAACGTCAGCCATCATTCGCACAGATACTTATTGAACGGAATGACTATCTCCTTATTCTGCTCTTTGCAATATTTAAAACTGTCATCGATCATACACGGTTTTCTCTTATTGCATATGCTACTAGCGATGCTGACCCACCCTTCAGCTTTCTTCAACATATCCTATGATAATGCTACTCCTATTGCAAAGGAACTAAATTTTGTAACTCTTGTAAGGTCCAATCTGGGGAACACTTGTGAGTTATGGCACGCGTATAATTATACCGAATCACTAGCATCGAATTAACCTCAAACCGGGTAGCCAGATTTACCTTCTACGATTGCTTTCACGATGAAAGCGTAACTAATCTAATATTTAAAGCCTGTTTCCCTAGCCGACAAAGCTGCCGTCAAATATATTGATTCTGTTCCATAAATTTCATCATACTTTTTTACCAGCACCCCAGTCATCACACAAATTCACCGGCCCCCAGCCGCATAAGCGACCTTGACTTTGACTCGACCTTGGAGTACGGCGATTTCTCTTGAGAAGCCGCTGTTTGCGATAAATGAACAAGTGATAGTCACTACCGCACGATATTCCGCGGATAGCCGAGCTAAACCGTCCGTGATGTTTTGTAAGGACAGGAATCGACTGTAACTATCTTCCTGCTGATATAAACTTTCATTCTAATCCTAACTATTTCAAAACCACTATTGAACGAATTTTTTAATAATTACGTATACGTGAAGAAAAAGCCCAGCTCGAAAGAACGAGGTAGAGGGACTACATAAGCAAAGGACGAGCTGTGTATGCCCTCTTGTCCACATTCTTTCGCACTGCTTTCCCGGCATTAGAAATGCACCAACTATCCCAGATAAAAGTCATCAATCCTGTCCAGCCCACCCCTGATATAAAACTCCACAACGCTGGTGTTTTTGTGGTATCTAAAATTAAAATAAATAAATAAATAAATAAATAAATAAATAAATAAATAAATAAATAAATAAATAAATAAATAAATAAATAAATAAATAAATAAATAAATAAATAAATAAATAAACAAATAAATAAATAAATAAATAATCTCTCCTTGATTTCGACAAGGATGTAATTAAATCGCGCTTGTTCCCTGTCCACATGCTCACATTGCTCCCTTTTTGTATTTTAATTTTGTACACATAATTTCTTTTTCCATAGCTAGCTGGATTGCCCTCAACTTAAGTTCAACCCTACTTTGCCTCCACGTTTCTGCTCTATAGTTGGACCTCTCGCATTTTATTTGTGAAAAATTCAGATGAATTTTTGGCCGTTTTTTCAGAATACAGCTGATTATTTTTGCGGCCAATATTATTTTGTAAGGGTGAATTACCCCTTTTTTAATTCAAGGATTGGTGGTATTACGTACTTTTATGTTCGAAATTACTGGAAGCGGCAAAGAAGTGGTCTGCCGAAGATAGGTGTTAGCAATCTGACCGACCAAAACTCATTAGGCCTAGCTCGTCCGCCTTTGCCTAGACTTGGGGATGGGCATTGGTCTTAGACCAGCCGTACGCCGGCAATCTACCTCGAGAAAATCGCTACTACCAAAGCTAAGCCACTTTTTCCAGTTTTCGGTTGTGATTATTTAATTTATGGGCCTTGCTGCTGGTGTTGCAGAAGCAGTTATACAAGCACAGCTGTATACCTAGCTAATACGGGTGCTTGTATAAATTGATAGTGCTTCAAACATATGAATAGTGAAATTCTCTTGAAAGGAAAGCATAATCTGTGCACAACTTTGATAAATTAAAAACTGCGATAAATAAAAACTGACCTGCAATGGCCTTCTTGGCATGCCCCCGTTTCTCACATTTGGCTACCTTAGTGTACATGCAACCTTGGTTTGTTTTTCAGAGGCAGGTTTACATGCATATTATGTCGGTAAATTACATTAAACCAACGAAGTAGGCTTAAAAGTTGAGCAATCTAAATAAGTGTTAGTTGGCTTTAAGATTGTTATCCTTTTGTGGGTTTCTAACAATTGCTGCCGGAATTTAACTCCTGAACTTGGTTGAGGATGTAACTTGACTATTTAGGATCGCCGTCCCGAGCTTGCACTTCCACCAGCCATCGTTTGATCGCTGTTGACATGACCTACAGGGACCTCTCCTTGCGAAAAATCATGCAGTTGCTCCTCACGCAATCTAGGAAACACACGCAGGAAAGAAAAAAATCTATACTCTTTCGTTTTATACCCATGGGAACAGCGCTTTGAAGCTAATTGAAAGTGGGTCTGCGATACGCTTTCTCCCGAACAATTTAACAGGTGTCGTCAGCGTGATTAGTGGATAAGTGCCGTGTTGTAGTCATTGAATAGTGTTTGAAGTATGCTGACATTCCACGTACACCGCAGTTACACGCATACAGCCCAACCCCAATTATAGCTGCTGAAGAGAGTTTGAGACTTCCCGAGTACGATAAGTAGAGCCTCAATAAGCGGATGGAATTTCCGCCGCACACAACGTTACAGCGCTGCCGCCTGCCGCACGATGTTGATTTTCACAGCAGAACCCTCCAAAGTCCGTAGCGAGCGCTTCCATTCCCGGCGCTTCGGTTGCTCAAATACTCAAAGCTGATTACCGCTCGGACGGAAGGTTTTAGAAAGTTTATCTCATGTAATCCCCAGGCTTTGCTGGCGTTTCCCGGACGACGTTAGTCTGAGCTTGCCAACAAAGGGAGCTAAGTAAATTCCATCCTCAAAATCCCCTCGTGATACTTTGTCTAGTCCTAAGCCCGTCTTTTTAAGTGTTGCGTTAGCTCAAAAAAACAAAAAAAAAAAAACAAAAAACAAAAATAAATAAATAAATAACCGTTGGCACGGGCCAGCCACATTGATTCCTTTTGAAGAAGTGACTACTTTACTGTGTTCGGGAAACCAGTTTGCTTGATGTCCACACTGATAAGCTCGAAAGAGTGTAATGGCAGCAAGCAGCGGTATGTATAGCAATGTGACACGAGAGCACAATCTGAGCATCGCACACGAAACCGGCTCGTTAGCTACCTGCGGTCTGGATCTGAAACCTGTTCAGAACGTTAGCCATGCTCAAAATTGCGGTTCTCACATCCTCTTCCTCCCTTCTCGTCTTCCATCTTGATATGACTACAATTGAAATGTGCAACATAGGGGTGGGACGGGGAGGGTTAGAGTGTTAAGAGCAGTATAGAGAAGCCTCGTCGTATCGCATGGGACTTAGGGAAACGTATTTGTCGTGTTGCCGTTCTTATAATCATGTTAAAATAAATTTATGCTAGGCACCCCTTGATAGCGTTCAAAAGGTACCATGTCATAGCACAACTGTACACAAAGTAACATCACCCCGCGGTTAGCGCCCGAAACGTTTCCGTGAAAGTCGTCGTATTAGTTGGCAGATTGGATTGGTAAAACGTTTATTTAGGGCCTGCAGTAGAACGCGCGTTCGCGCTCGCGCGCTCCGGACGGGGCCTACGTCGTCCTCTGGGCACCGGCCGCGCGGCCTGGGTCCCCACTCGCCGTGGCCGGCTTGCTAGTTCCCTGCCGGGCCAGCGCCTTGATGACCTGCAGGACGGCCCAGAGTTGTTCCCCTTGATTGTTGCTCCCTGCGGCTGCTTCCAGTCGCGGCGGGATCCTCCCAGATTTAGCTTCTTCCTGGTACTTGTTGCAATTGCACAGAATGTGCGCGAAGCCGGCCGTCTCCGCTCGGCAGACTCTGCATTTGTCTGTCGGGTGCTTCTCGGGATACATTTTGTGCATCAGCGACGGGCTGGGGAGTGAGCCCGTCTGTAACTGTCTGAATAAAACGGCTTGCTCTCGACTAAGCCCCGAGCAAGGGGGTGGAAGAGTTCTGCGAGCTAGGCGGAACGCCTTGGTTATTTCGCCGTAGTCGGTCATTCGGTCCTTGGTGCTGAACCACAGCGGCCAGTCGACCGAGGCGCGGTCCGTTAGCGCGCGCGCCTCGGCGTGTGCCGTCTCGTTGTGGTTGGCGTTGCGGTCTGACGCCTCGCCCGCGTGCGCCGGGAACCACTTGATTCTCTACCATCGTCGTCCTTGGTTGCCTGCAGTATGCGCACCGCTTCCTTCGCTATCCTGCCTTTGGCGTAATTTCTCACCGCCTGCCTCGAGTCGCATAGCACTGTGTGGCAGTCGCGGTCGGCGATGGCCAGGGCGATGGCCATCTTCTCCGCTTGCTCTGCCTTGGTGCATCTCGTGCTGGCGGTCGTGCGAACGGTGCCGGTCGCGTCGACGACGACCGTCGTGAAGACGTGTATCCTGGCGTACTCAGCCGCATCAACGTAGCGTGCGTGTGTGTCGGTCGCGTGCTGGTCTATCAGCGCCTTTGCTCTCGCTGCTCTCCTCTCTTTGTTATACTCCGGGTGCATGTTCTTCGGTACCGAGTCCACTCTGATGTTGCGCCTGATCTCATCGGGGACGGGGAGCTGCGTCTGCTCTCTGTCTTGATATTCAATTCCCAGGTTGTCCAGGATTTTCCGGCCGGCCTTGGTCGTAGACAGCCTTTCGAGTTGTGCGGCGCGTTGGGCCTCCGCTATCTCCTCCAGCGTGTTGTGCACCCCAAGCTGCAGGAGGCGTTTGGTGCTCGTTGTTTCGAACAGTCCCAGTGCCGTCTTGTAGGCTCTGCGGATGAGTATATCTATCTTGTTTCTCTCGCTCTTCTTCCACTTGTGGTAGGCCGCCACGTACACTACGTGACATATGACGAACGAGTGGATCAGTCTGATCAGGCGCTCTTCCCTCATTCCACTTTTCTTTTTCGTGACTCGTTTGAGTAGTCTCGTGGCGTTCGCCGCTTTCGCAATGAGCCGGGTGACGGTCTCGCCGTTTCTGCCGTGCGCCTCGATCGTCATTCCCAACACTCTGATCTTGTCGACTCTTGGGATCGCGTTTCCCTCTCTGGTCTTGACTTTGATTGCCTCGTACTCTCTCGGGCTGCCATGAGTTTGCGGTGCTTGACGGGCGGGTAGACGAGGAGCTCCGACTTGCTCGGCGAGCATCTGAGCCCCGTTCCGTCGAGTTGGTCTTCGATCGCATCAACGGCCGCCTGTAGGGTGGATTCGATGTGGGCATCGCTGCCCCCATCCACCCACAGCGTTATGTCGTCCGCGTATATCGTATGTCGGACTTCCTTGATGTTCCTGAGCCTTTCGGCCACTCCTGTCATCACGAGATTGAAAAACACCGGCGAGATGACCGATCCCTGAGGTGTGCCTGTGCTTCCCAGCTTCTTCTCCTGTGCTTGGAGGTCCCCCGCTCTGAGCTCGGCCGTTCGGTCCGTGAGGAAGTCTTTGATGTAATTGTATGATCTCTCTCACATGTTGAGTTTCGAGACTTGGGATAGGATCGCCGAGTGCTTCACCTTGTCGAAGGCGCTCTGCAGGTCGAGTCCCAGTACTGCTTTGTTGTCGCCGGTGTTGCCGTCGATGATCTGGTGCTTGAGTTGTATCATGGCGTCTTGGGTACTTAGATGCTGCCTGAAGTCAATGATTGTTTCCGGGTAGAGATCTTCTTTATCGAGGTATTCTTGCCCCTGTTGAGCAGGATGTGCTCCAACACCTTGCCCACGCAAGATGTGAGCGATATGGGTCGGAGGTTATCCGTGTCGGATGGCTTGCCCGGCTTGGGGATCAGGATGATCTTGGCCTTCTTCCACTGCGTCGGCAGCGTTCCCGTTTTCCAGCATTTGTTGTAATAGCTCGTGAGGCTTTCTATGGATTTGTCGTCGAGGTTCTTAAGCGCCTTGTTGGTGGTGCGGTCCAGCCCGGCCGCCGACCTGCTGTTGAGGTCCTGCAGTGTCGTGCGAACTTGTTCTATGTCTATATCTCTGTCGAAACAAGCGTTGGGCAGCCCCGCGTACAGCCCGTGGCACTCCGTGGGCGTAGTCGGCAGGTATCTGTCGCTGATGCGTCTCGTCACCTTATCGGCGCCGTGTTTAGTGACTTCTCGACGGATGAGTTTCGCCAGTCGGTCCCTTTGGTGTGACTTAGTCTTGGTTTCATCGAGCAGATGCTTCAGCAAGTTCCATGTTTTCCCGTTGTGCATCTGGCCATCGGCAGCGTTGCAAATCTCGTTCCACTGTTGCGCACATAGCGTTCGACAGTGGTCCTCGATTGCTCTGTTGAGTTCTGGGACTTTTTTTCGTAGCCTACGATTAAGGCGTTGTTTTTTCCATCTGTTGAGAATGGACTGCTTGGCCTCGATAAGGTGGGCCAGTCGGCTATCCATTCTGTTCGTTTCGAGGTCTGTTACTATGTCCTTGTCTGAGTTTCGAACATTTTGGAGGATCTTGTTGGTCCACGCGTCGATGTCGTCGATTTCAGTCTCTTCCGCCTCCTGATTTCTGTTATCTCTGAAAGCGGTCCAATCGATTCAAGTATGTTTCATGACGTTGGTACTGCTCTGCTCCGGTATGACGATTTCCACGGTCATGTGGTCGCTGCCGAGGTCCACCCCGTGTTCCTCCACGTGATCGTGATCGGTTCGTTGTTCTTGACGAACGTGAGGTCGGGACTGGTCTCTCGGGACACGGAGTTGCCAATTCTCGTTGGGTAAGCCGGGTCGGTTATGAGGGTATAGCCGAGTTCCGCCGCGTCTTGGGATAGGTTTCTGCCTTTCGCATTGCTCTTGACGTAGCCCCACGCCGGATCCATCGCAACAAAGTCGCCGCATGCGATCAGCGTGCTCTGGCCGGTCGTCGTGCTTGCCTTGTTAAAAATGGCTTTGAAAATCTGCAGTCTCCGCGATGGGTTACTGTAGATGTTCAAAATGAAGATGCTGTTTTTTCTTTGATTGGTCGGTGTGAGTTCGGTGAGCGTGTGTTCAATCCTGACGTTGCTTAGCCGGTGTTCGACGAAGGCGAGTCCCTTCCTGACCAGGGTGCACAGGCCTCTTCCGTCGGGCGGGCACGTGTGCACCCTGTAGCCGGGGAGGGTGCACACGTGTTTCTTAGAGGAGGAGCACGTCGGACTTGCGAGCCGTGTGCTCGATATGCTTGCTGGACGACTGCCTTCTTCTTGACGAAGTCGCGGCAGTTCCACTGCCACACTGTTATGCCTGTGGAGTTGGAGGCCATGATTGTCCTAATCGGAATTCTCCGAGTTGCTGCGCTTGGTTGACTTGATGCTGTACTGGCGCGAACGTTGGGTTGGTTAGTATTAGTTGCACGGTTCCTTCCAGATTGCTGAGTCTATTGACGTTCTCCGTTTGGAAGGCTTCGATGGCTTCCTTCATCGATTTGATCATATCCTCGAGGCTGTTGAGTTTGGCCTCGACGTTGCTGTTGCTGCTGTCGGTGCTGCAGTTGCTCATGTTGTTCTTGGTCTTGCGTGATTCGACGGCCCTCTTCTTCAAAGTGTCCCGTCAGGGTACATGTTACTACAAGGCAGAGGACATCGTGTAAGCACTAAGAGAAAATGTTTGATTGCAATGATTGGTTAACTGGGGTCAGAACACTGAACAATTTGATACCTATCATTATAAGTTCAAAAAGTAGTTATTATGACACGGCATTGTAAATCACGTAACGACACGAGATGGCTCAGCGAAATTGTTTTACTGAAACGATTGTCTTGTTAATCTCGCAAACTCTTTTACTTTGGTTACTATAATGATAGGGTTTGAGAAGTGCACTTCTCAAACCCTATCATTATAGTAACCAAAGTAAAAGAGTAAAAGATTGGAATGAAATAGTATGGCATGCCACTCCAAATCACGTAACATCGAGATCACTCATAACGCCTTGGCTTGTCACTGCAATGGTTAGCAAAGCTACACGATCATGCATGCCACTTGGTCATTGGGTGCCCGATGCGCATGTTGAATATGGTTGAGTTTGTGGAGTTCAACGTCGTAATGCGACTCAGGGTATGAGGGACGCCATAGAGGGCTCCGGCAATTTCGACTCCCTGGGGTTCCTTAACGTGCACTGACATCATATAGCATATGGACGCTATGCTTTTGGTCTCCATCGAAAAGGGGCCGCAGTTGTCGGGATTCGATCCCGTCCATTGGACACAGCAGTCGATCCCCCTAACCAATGGACAACCGCGGCGGGGCGTATGTTGAATACCTCTCCGTGTTGACATTTTTTATGATCTTCCTGGCGATTAAACTTAGTGATGCATGGGGGAAATATTTTGGCACGGATGAGTTTTTGTGTTGTGCCACCTCCTGAGTGACGCTCAGAATATGCTTAAGCCCTACCTTCAAAGCAGTACGTGACAGCATTAATGGAGGTCGTCGTCTTTCCCGTTTGCATTCCGCTACCACATGCATATCGCGTTTGTCTCAGACAGTGACTTGCTTTGTTCTGAGCATTCCTTTCTCGTTTTTGCCTATTCATAGCAGTATTTGCTTTCGATAGTAACGCCGCTTTGTGTCCTACTAACTTCTAATTAGCACACTCTAAGTACAACTAGCATCAGGATATGTTTTCAACACATTTCGTTAGGTCAAAGACCACTACGCGCACTTACTAGGTCCTCTTCTAACGCAGCATTCGTGGCCTATATGTGCGGGCTCATCTCGCAAGCAAGCAATCTGAGTATTACCACCCATACCGGCTCCTAAAAAAAAAACATTTATTTTTCAATAATCTTGTTTGTTTATGTTACAAGAACGTTTTCAACAATTTCGGTTTCATTCGGACCTCCTTCTGATTTGTTGAGACTGTTTATCATTAAGGTTCCTAGAATTTTTCGGCCACGAACGACGCCGCATATGCTCTCGATACTAACGACGCCGGGTTTTCGGCGACGGGAGGCCCTTCCGTATACGCGTAATACTGCAGTCGTACTTCATGTCCCTTAGATTTAAAAGAACTTTTAGACGGGCTAGATGGTTTTCAGCATCAGACGGCATACTTAGCGCAAAAAAACACACACGCACACGAGAGAAAAGGCGGGACACGGGACAAGCGTTACCTGGATCTAAGGCAAAACATAGAACACGTAACATGTCTTGACAGCGTCGCACCTGCCGCCAAAGTTTAGATTTCAAGCACCTGCAAACACGCCTGAGTAGTCCTAGTGGCGGTCTCAAAAAACCAAACAAGGCAC
Organism: Amblyomma maculatum; assembly: GCF_055883805.1. Classification (NCBI taxonomy): domain Eukaryota; kingdom Metazoa; phylum Arthropoda; class Arachnida; order Ixodida; family Ixodidae; genus Amblyomma; species Amblyomma maculatum. The sequence goes on from NC_139344.1 coordinate 61,218,643, forward strand.
TCACGTCCGGTGGTACAAGACCCTTTCGAAGGCAGATTGCGATGTACCTTGCGCGGCACGTTGATGCAACTAAGAGCGACACGAGTGTATTGATCGTAACAGACGACGACGAGGAAACTTCACGCAGAAAAGGGTGCGACGCTGAAGACATGTTACGAGTTCTATGTTTTGCCTTAGATCCAGGTAGCGCTTGTCCCGTGTCCCGCCTTTTCTCTCGTGTCCCTTAGATTATGACGCCTCATACAACACCTTAGATAATGCTCGAAATAGAGCTTCGAACTTTTGCGCAGGTTGTTTTTAAGACATGATCAGTCATTGCGCTTTTATGAAGCGCAGACGTCTTGTTATTGTCAAATTAGTGATAATCCATGAGATGTCAGAGTACGTGCTCTGCGGGAAACTAAAGAGTGGAGTTTTTAAGTACTTAAACCGAGTAGAATGTGCGAAAGCCTTTGTGTAGAGATTGGAGACGCCGGCGTGCAATGCACAGCGCGAGAGTGTGTTGCAGTCTGTAGGCGGCGCGATCGGCTGCGGCGATGGCTACGACGTTCCGTACTACCTTCCCTAGTGGAATTACTAGTTTCGGATCCACTCCGGCCCGATAGATTTTGTTTTAGAGCGCAGCTATTTCGCGCCCGTTCCTGCGTTTCGCATCGTCGTTGGCGTTGTGCCTCGTAACTAGCTCCGTCCCTCTTTCAGCCCACCAGCTCAGCCCCCCTCTTCCTCCCATCGTTCGCTGCGTTACCCTCCCTCTTCCTTCGTGGCCGGGGAGTCACAGAAAAAAAAAAAAAAACACGACTAGTCTTACTCGGTAAAACTAGCTACAGCACCATGTTTTATTGAAGGTTTGTCTTGTAAAACGAATCACTTTTAAAAGCGCTTTATATACTAAAGGTTTTCCTAAAATATCAAAACCCGACAGTTAATACGGCTAAACACGGGGTAAGAGAACATGGATTGTGCGTATATTACAAATCAGGTACAAACCTTGCCGACCATGGCAAAGCATGTACAACAGGTCTAAAGAATGATTGCTATCCAATCGTGGATAACCCAAATTTCATAAGATCGGCTGGGGAAGAAACAGAGCTAGGAGTCATGGAGGCATACTTAATAAGAAAGGCCGGGCAGAAATGCGTCAGCGCACCTTCTATTAACTTACTTGAGAGCGAGTCTGAATAGACCTTTCTTGACCTACGTCACGAATGACGTATCGGAGGAGGAGCGAAATGGCGGTCGCCATCGTGGCTTGGCTTGGTGGGCAAAACATCCGCTACTGGTGGCGCGGTGCGGCTGATTTGGTCTCATCTGGGGACAACTCGCCGGGCTTTTCTCAATGCCGCCCAGCTGTCGCGTGATGGGATGAGATATTGGTGATGGTGACAACTGATGGCGACGATTGACAACTCGCTGTGTTTTTCTCAATTACGTCAACCTCTCGAGTGGTGTGTGAGCTGTGCAAAGAGCGAAACGACAAACTTCATGCTATGGCAGGCTTCGATACTGCACTTGACAATAAGCACATTGTTCTGGTATACTCTCGCGTTCACTTATATCTGGAAGAACGAAGAAGCACTTATTAGTTTGCTTCATTGCCCTTCCGGGCGAATCGGGCTCAATACTGACCGATCGTGCTCTCAAAGTGCCGGACGGCATGCGATTAATGACAGCGCTTTTAGAGGTTCTTGCTCGGCATTGAACTTATTGCAGTTGAGCAGGCCATGTTGAAGGGGCTAGCTGTCTCACAAGACGGCTCCCAAGGTCATGCCAGCGGCATAATCGCTCAAGTACAGCCGCATCCATAGACGGAATCGTAACACAGCGCTTTCAAAGGCTGTCGTGTCCCGATCGAAGAGTGATTTTACTGGAATAATTTAGGTGCACTTACCAATATTCTTACGTGAATAATATTATGTGGTACAAAGCGCACTTTGTTGCTTTACATACCACACGACTCATTCGCCTGGCATTGCTAGCAGCGGGGAAAATTCACGCTTCTTCGTCACACGGTTTAGGAGACTGAATCGCACAACTAGGCAGAAATAATATTTTCCCGCAATCTCCCCGGCTATTAGGTAGAAATAACATGTTTTGTTTGTCTCGCCTAACATAATACAAACTAAATATGTTTTTACTTGGGAGGGAAATCACCCACCCAAGCACGAAGCTCGCGCGTACGCTGGTGTTTTCGCTGACAACCGGGGCTCGGCAGTCGCTTTTGTGAACAACATGTTCAGAAAAAAAAAAAGAAAAAAAAAAGAAAACGATGCTTGTAAAATGCCTGCATTCACATCTTTTCCAGCACGCTTAAGTCATATGCGTCCCAAGCGTTTGCTAGGACTTCAGGTCACCCGCAACACACCAGGCCAGCTCATGGAACATAAATATAATGGAATACTTGTCGAGACTGTCATCTTTTTCAAGGTGAGAATTTTGAATCGGTATGTAACAATTTTGTGCCGTATCTTAATATGGCTAAAGCACGATTTGAAGCAAAAGGTGCACAGAAACGGGCAGCTTCAGGACGCTCCTTGCAGCAGGGAGACCCGGCTGAAAAGGACGCTTTTGCCTACCAAGCCGGTTTTCCTCGTCAGGTGCCTCCCTGATGTCGCATTGTTTGCAAACAGGGAGATGTCTATTCTTTGATAGTCACCTGTTGCGGTTAACCATTTTCTATGCTTTCCACAAGCACCCTTTTGTTGTGTTTTATGCTGAATGGGTTCTCTTCTAAAATTTGTGCTTTTCTTTCTTTGCGTTTTGTTAGCTTTTACTTCTCACACTTCATAATTGTTTTTCCATACGCTCGTTCTCACTGCGCCTCTTTCATCTTACATGATTGTTTTAGTGTGAAGCCGTGTAAACAGTTTAATTTATTCTTTCAATTCTTTCTTTTTTTTTTCTTCCCGCTTCTGTTTTTTATGCCGTATTTTTTCATTCTCTTAAATTTTATTTTATATTTTTATATTCCTATACATGGTCTTTTAGAAAAGTACCCGATGTTTTGAAACTGGCATAACTGGAGCGTTGTAAACGTAAACACCCTCAAAGTAGTCTCCTTGGGACTTCTCCCAGCGGTGGTGCCATTGTTGGAAGCATTCCGAGAAGGCCTCTTTCCGAAGGGAGTTTAGCTCATCTGTCGTTGCAGCCGCAATGTCCTCTCTTGCTTGAAATCGCGCTACTTTCAATGGCCTCTCGATTTTGGGAAACAGCCAGAAGTCGCAGTATGCCATATCAGGAGAGTAAGGAGCCTGTAGAACTTCAGCAGTTTGGTTTTTCGCAAAAAAAAAAAAGTCTTAATCAAGTACGAGGAATGTGCAGGAGCATTGTCGTGATGGATGTTGACCACAACTTCGGTCTCTTGCGTCGCACAGCATCACGTAGGCGACGGAGGACACCTCTGTAATACTCTGGTGATTGTTTGATCCTGTGGTGCTTGCGTGGCGTACCACACCGCGGGAGTTAAAGAAAGCAGTCAGCATCGCTTTGACGTCCCTGCAGTCAGCATCACTTTGACTTTGGTCTCGGTGACGTGGAATGCTTCCACTGTGACGACTGGGATTTGGTTTCCGGGTCGTACCCGTAAACCCAAGACTCGTCACCAGTGATTATAGTATTCATGAAGTCGGGGTCGCTATTTTGTGAAATCCAGCATGTCCTGTGAGACTTCAACACGAAGTTTCTTCTGCTCCACCGTGGGCAGCTTCAGCACGAAGTTCGTCGCAACTCTCTTCATGGCCAAATTTTCAGCGATAATGGAATGTGCAAAAAAAGCGGTGATGCCCACCTCTTCGCAATTTCTCGGATAGTCACACGATGGTCCCGCATCACCACAGCGTTCACTTCGGCAATGACCTGGTCATTTTGGCATGTTGATGGCCGACCGGAGCGTGGCTCGCTCTCCACCGATGGGCGGCCGTGTTTAAATCGCTTGTACCACTGCTCAATCTGTGTGCTGCTTATAGCATCATCACCGAAAGCCGTCTGAATTCTCCGGAATTGTTTTCATTTGGCTGTTGCCCGGTTTCTGGCAAAATATGATGCAGTAGCACTGTTCCCGTCGCTCTGCCATTTTCCTTTCAAAAAACATAATAAAAATAATAATAAAAAGAAAACCGATGAGAGCATTGCGCACTACCTCACTCAAACGCCGCGTCTTAGCGACTGACGCTATCCGCAGGCGGGAAAAAATTCGTGCGTGAGCAAGGAGGGTCAAGGTCGGCTGATGCAAGTGTGTTTGTTTCATATCTATCAGGTGTTCGAAAAAAAGAAAAAAAGGTCGGATACTTTTTAACAGACCTCTTGCATATTCTTTTATTTTTATGTTTTCACTAGGTATAAGTTTACACCACCTGTTATTTGGCTTTTAGCTCTTACTACACTTTCTTTACAATGGTTCACCCTCACCTTAGTCATCTTCATGTTAAGAGAAACACGCATGTTTCTCTCAGCATGGAGCCTTGTACACACGTATCGTCTTTCTCTTTTTCACTTCATCCTCATTATTGTTAGTTTGCTTCGTTCAGTCGATAGTGAACCAGTTACGTGGAAAGTAACTGTTTTCTCCCAATAATTCGCATCGTGTATGCCATCCTGGCGACTGTATTTAATGATGTATTTACTGCTGAACAACGAATTGCTTTGGCTTTATGGTGTTTGACGTCCCCAAGTAACGCAAGCTGAGAGACGCCGTAGTGTAGGGCTCCAGAAATTTCGACCACTTGAGGCTCTTTAATCTGCACTGACATCACACAGCATCTGGGCGCCATGCTTTTCGGCTCCTTAGAAAAGCGGCCGCCGCGCTGATCCACAGATAACAGCTCAAAATGCGAGTCCGATTAAGCTAGTGAACAATGTTGCGGCAATAAGCTTTCCTTTCATTGATAACAGCTTCAGACCTTAGTAGTACCATATCTATCTTCAACCATAACAAACGTGCCGGACTCGATAGCTTATTGTTGAGCATAAATAGAAACACTGCACTCCCGAAAAATGCATTGCCGTTTGTATTAAACGCCACAATAGAAAATTGTGTATTGCTCGATTCTTCAAAGTGCGCGCTCCATAATCCTTTTTACAAAAGCCGCTAAAAGAATGACACTGCCAATTCCAATCCTATTTCTGTTGTTTCCTCTACGTCTCAGGTACTAGGGAAGCTTGTACTGTCTGTTATGAATGCTCTTTTATTGAGCATGATCTATAAGGCGTAAGCAACAATCCGGTTTTGCTCCAGGGGTAGGAACGGACGCTTTTGGAAAAAATCTTTCGCACTCTCTTCGTCCCAGCATGGTAGGTTGTTTGATCTATCACATAAAGTGGTAACGTACGACTGTATGCTAATGAGTATATTTGAGATATTACAGTCACAAAAATGACTGAATATATTTGGTTTTTAATAGGATATAATGTTAACTGATTTTCTTTTCTAATTCCTTTCAATAACGCTTTCTCAGAGTGGACTGATAAATTTCAGGGAGCTATACTAACTTTAATTTCATGACAAGTTTATATTGAGTCATAAATTATAACACATTTATGATCACTAGAAAGGGGGAGGACGACTACTTGATGAAACGTAAAACGATTTCATGCAATACAAAAAAGTATTGCATGTAATCGTTTTACGTTTGATCAAGTGGTCGTCCTCCCCAACAAATTGTATCAGTCATGGTGACTGACAGAGTGATGGAAGCCAGTGAAAAGCTTTTGCTTTGGTTGCACTGAAGAAGAGGAAATTTGCAGTCGACCATTGTGCTTGCTGATGTCATCATGTACAGCGTAACGATGGAAAAAGGCTTACGTTTTAGCCTTCTGCGAATTATGTTTATTTACATGATAATTTTTCTTCAGTTCTTCGCAGAGCTTATTACGACGCGTATTGCCTTTTGGATGAGTTTATAGTTGTTTGTGACCCCCTCCACGTACCTTAATGGCGTGGGGCCGTGTAGGTAACAAATAAATTAACAATAATAAACAACTGGCCGTTGATGCTTCGTTGCGGCACCACTAATTGTAAATCTTACAACTGTGGGCATATAAATTGATGATTAATTCTATTCCCACGCTTGTAAGATATACTTTGATTAGATCAAGAAATTGGCGGCGGAAAGCATAATGACTAATTTCAAAAAGTCAGGTGACGGATATCTCAAACGCATTAGAACAATCGATAAAATCGCCAAGATTAGCTCTTCTCTTTCAAAAGCCTCAAGTATTACTTTTTTTTTTCTGTTTTTGCTGAAAGCGCGTGCTAATTCGGAACGTTTTTTTGTAAAGATATTTTGACACTATATTAGTATGTTACATTTAATGACAGAACAAGTCGTTCAGGCACGAATCAATTTTTCTACGGCCTTAGAAAAGACCGGAAGTGCTAATATTGGCCTAACATTTTAGAAGATGTTCCTGTCTCCCCCTTTATGTAATATAAAAGGCTTATCGATGAGCAGGTTTATAGGCAAAACGTATTTAGTGAATGTGGAGTAACAAAGTGGGCAAATATTTCTAAAACACATTTAACTCGTGTGATTTGAAATCAACACAATAGCAAGCATTTCTTTATTAAAAAATTGCAATCATTTCATCCGCAATTGTAGAAATGAGAAAGACACTTGATATCTGCCTGTCTCTCATGTAATATCAACAATTAGAGTCTTACACTTTGCTTCTTATAGACATAAGGTAATAAGGTATAGAGTTTATCTGGCCTACATTTGATGTTATTGTGTCGCCTAAGCAAATAATATTCAGATTGTTTCTGTCCATCTCACTACAAACCAAAAACTGGGTATTCCGCTTTCAGGCTAGATGAGACTTTTCATTAGTTTAGAGTGGAATAAATTGTCTAATTATCTCCTTCTTCACGTCGTAAACGGCTGGTGACCGTATTAAGTTTATACTTGAAACCTTTGGGGGAAATCTGACAGCAGTGTTTACCAGATACTAGGAATTGGGTGCTTCCCCCTGCGTGAAGGGAATAATTCGGCAATTTGTTTTTTCAAGGCCAGATAAACCGAGCGAAACATTGAAGACCTAATGCCAATACCACCAGCGTATGTAACCAAAAGCGAGGATGGCAGTAGATAAGCACAGACTAGCTGCTCTATATTTGAAGGACTCAAATTTCAATTCAGAGCTATGCGCGCAAGCCACCTCCATATTGCTTTGTAATGACATTCTCATGCATTTTAGACGTGTAAAGTTTCGGGTGGTAGTCAGGACCACTATCAGGAAAGTGTTCGATTTCGTTCCTGAGCTACTATACATCAGCACCAGACGGCAGGCCTAGGGCAACCACAACCACTTCGTGAAAGGATTCCTCGTGGACCGAATCTATGCGCTCACAGTCATGATTGGTGAGGGCTGCTGCCAACCCACTAAAACACGTGGTTACTTATCAGCCGTCAAGATTCTGTTTCTATTCAACGTCCCCGTGTCTGGCCGTGCAGAAGAAGAGGGGCGTCGACACCCGGTTCAAGCGCACCGCGTTCGCGGACGACATACACAGTGCATCAACGAGGGATCATCTGGGAAGCAGTAAATTTACAATATGTGACCACAACTGTGTCTGTAGTGTCCGCGTAATAGTTCCAAAAAATAAAACAGAGCACTCCACTTTAATAAAAGGCCCGCTGCTTGGGACTGAGAGCGAAGCACCATCCGGAACAAAAGTATCGTCCTTTGTTCCGGGTATTCATCCTCGGCACAAATACACAAAGGTAGCGGAACCAAACCACATAAAATATAATAAAGAGAATCGTAAAGAATTAAGCATGGGCTCGTCGGCTCTATCAGTTCGCTGTGAGGCATAAGCCTGAAAATTTGGAAATGGCGTTTCATCATCGGTATTTATTCCGTATATTTGCGCTGTTTAAATACATTTCCATAGATACTACCGGAAAAATAAATATGCCACGAAATCAACCTCAAAGTTTTATTGCGGGACAGTTTGGTCAGGAAAATGAGAAGTGCGACAATCACGGTCGGCCTTCAATAGGATCGGCAGGTTGGGAAAACTGTTACTGCCATGCCCATTTCCCCCCAAAAGAATGAAACCTTTTCATCCGCTGCCGTGTCCCATTTACATTTTCTACCAATAGTAGAATCAAGTGTACTATTTTACAGACACAGCTTCAGCCTCGAATCTGTTTAAAATGCTATTGATGCGAAACAAAATAATGCGTGCTATTGCAAGTGGGTCCTACAACTTACACATTGAAGTCCTCTTCATCAAGTACGAGTATAATATTCTGAAAGCTTATCATCTCTGAAATGAAAATTTTTGCGTTCCTATTCTTTTTCTCTGAAACATACAAACAACTTGTTAAAAAATATGGCGAGCTCACGACAGACTACTCAGAAATATAATACGTGCACTCATAAAAAATTATTCATACCTGTTTCAGGGACCAATCATAGCTCTCAAATGATTGTTAACACCTTGCCGCGACTACTATACTCTTACCTGTAAGCCGGTATAGATATCCATACATTAACACCATCGGAGCTCATCTGCCATGTGAAATCTATTATTTAATTTATACCGTTACAGTGCAATTATGATTGACTTTCCTTTCTCTAACGTGTTTCCCTGCCACCTGTTGGCCTATATGCAAAGGAGGCAGATGGAAACAAGTATATTTTACCCCGACCTCCTCTATTTTCTTGTATATGAGTCCAAATGGAAGAAATTAAATGAAATACTACTTCCCAGTCCCTGCAGTTGCTAGTCCTCTCCTAGAGGGCTGATTGGTCCCACCAATAAATACTCATCCCTAATTTTGGCTAGGTGGTGGAAAGCAGTCAAAGAGATAGGTTATTAAATTTCGTTGAGTCCAGACTAGCGCATTTTTTTTTTTACCACGTAAGCATAAGTTTTAAAAGGACGAGTTAAAGAAAACATCAGATGAAACTAAGTTAGCGAATAAGTTTTCAGAGCTACTTACTTTGCCATATTTCTAGAGAGCAAAGCTTTAATAAGCCAGACAGCAAGTTAGAGAATGTGCAATAATTAGCAGTCAAAACGTATTAGGTAACTAGGCCAGGTGACGTGCATTTTCCAAAATACCAGATTTATTCACCGTCTTTTTCATTGAGCTTTTCTTGGATGAAAGAAAGTGTCGGCGAAATAAAGCAAAACGCATCGCGTGGAATGCGCCACACAAGCGTCGCTTCCTTCGCATCCTGCCCACTAGGTCCGCATGGTGGCATTGTACGCAGAACGCAACTGCAGAAGAGCAAGCTATTACGGCCCCTGCGACCGGGCACTCGCGACCATATACTGAATTAGTCACTTCCCTTAAGCTGCGGGCGGTTGCAGATTGCCAGATGGCCCTATTTTTCCTAGTGTGTATGAAGTTATGAAGGCTGGATATTTCTGTGATGATGAGGCAACACATTCTGGCCAGTAAAAAACAATCCCTTCAAACAGTCTGTGTACAGTTTAACTGTAGTAAAAGGGTGCCATCAGATTGAGAGAGCTAGGTTGGCCAAGTCAGCAGGAAGTCTGATTCCTTCGAAGGTTGCTATCGCCGTTATTATACACCCATTCCTCCGAGAATTTAATCACGCCCCTGCTGCCGCGAATCGCGCTTGTAGATGTACTACTTTGCGAAGCTGCACGGCAAACAAGCTTTGAAGAACAGTTTGTGAAGAAAGAAAAGCTGTTACGACACACGGCGCTCCCCTTTGAAGTTGCTCGGCGCAATTTAATTTCGGAGTAAAGTCACTTCACTTTGAGGAGCGGCTGCGTTTCTAATGAAACGTTCAACTAAAGGATTCATGTGTCGAGCCGGAAAGAGTTCATCTTATTGCCGAGAAGTGTACTTGCGATCCAAAGCGTCGATCTCCTTGCTCACGTCGTACAAAATGCAACGAACGGAGACAGCGAGAAAACAAACACCCATGGAGGAAACCCTCACGTATATGTCACATGTGCATTTTGATTTAATGACTGCTTCAAGGTTGCTTCAAGCTTCCGAGGAGAGATAAATGAACGAGGGCCAGGAGCACCGTTAGCCTCTCCTCAGCAGCGGTGCACAAGCGCACTGGTTGTCCGGAAGTGAGTATGTTGAATAATCTATGCATGTCCATTTTGAAGGGCTCAATGCTATAGCACTGGGTTACTTTTAAGTGCCAACAACACTTGAAACAATGTTTTTTAACTTCTGTATGAAAGGCATGCCAACTTCAGTAGGTTCACATTGCTTGATATATAGCGGCTTTCACTGTCTGTGCGGCAGATTGAAACATCCTTAAGATCAGTGAGTTATCTGACGTAGTCATTTCAGAAGGTAACACGCAGTCGCCTGCAAAAAGTACTGCGCGTAATAAAACAAATTATGGCCAGAAGGTCACAGCTTTAACTCGGAACTAGTGATCTAAAGCCCTTCATGCAACAACAATGCCTGAATCATGTTGTTTGGCTGTTATAAGCTACGCCCGGCAACATCCATTTAGTCCGTTTTAATACACTTGAGCCCATGGCGTGTTGGCTGACTCCTGAAGAAGACAGTGGAAAGTGGATTTTGGAAACCAAAGAAATGCAGTCGTTTAATAACGGTGGTTCATATATTAAACGTACTTAGCTGAATCAATCATTTTTTTTTTTTTTCAGTGAAAAGCGAATAAACGAGCTTAATTATTTTGGAGTGTGCATTAAGTGCCTATAAAGCATACACAAACACCAGGTCAGCCTCTTGAAATGCCACCTTTAGAAACCGGCATTAAATATAAAGATAAAATTGGGGTTCAGCATTTTTGGAGCTTATTTCAGGGCAGGATCGGAAGGCGTTTTCTGGATATCATTAAAAAAAAAAATCGGTGACTAACGGACCTTTCATTTTGTAATGGGCAGGTTTTGGCATTTCCATGTTTTGTTTGTCCCCAAGTTTATAGCAACCATCTTCTGACAAAATATGTAGCGCCGGTTCCAAAAAAAAGGTTAGCAGAAGTTTGGCATAGTTAAACATAGTATTCAGCGAAAGCATCACACCATGGTCACGCACGGCAGAACTCTTTCTTGGGCAGATTTAACTGGCATCCGTACAACACGCTAAGCGCAGCATCATCGCCCCTGGCGTCCATGGCTGGCTCTGAGACGAGGCGCGGTTGCTTCTCATTCTTATACCCATGGATTGACATCATGGCTGTTTCTATCGTGCGACGGCGTGACTTGACGTCACCCACGTGATTATTCGCCTGTTCTGCCGGCTTCCACTCTCTCCTCAGCTCCAAGTTTGAAAGGTCCAAGGTCACATAAAGCTTAAAGGGTCAAGATCATGACCTTGTGGTGCGACACCAAGGAGGTTTACAAGGTTACATTTAAAGCGGTCGGATGCCTTGGGAAAATGAATTCACGGTATATTTATAGCCACACTTTGTCCTGTGGCTTCTTGAAGGTCATATGGCTAGCCCACGCTTACATTGTGTGTTGGTTTGTACGAAAGGAAAGACACAGTATTTGACAAATGTTTTCTGTGGACACCTGAAGCGCATATCAGCAGTTTGTTCTCCTGCTCATTGAAGGTCAAATGAAGGTCAGATTGAACCCACGCGAAGGCTGGCTCTATCTAGCGTAGTGAATTTTCCGCTTCAAGAAAACATCATTAGAAAGCTAGCCCAAATTGCACTGTTTGGCTCTTTGCAACGTGTGTATTCAGAAGCGTGTTTTTCAATGTTTGCGCCTGTAACTAGGTTGCAGTATAATGGGAATGTCGCCACAAAGTCCGCACTGAATACGAGAAGACGATGACTTATTTAACGTAAACGACAGTTATGTCTAGTGCACACATGCGACAGAACAGTGTGCGTTCAACTGCCTTCACATCGTAGGCGCGATATTTAGAATACCTTCGTGTGGGCGAGTCGGTAAAACATCGCGGAAAGGTACAGCGCAAAGGAAGCAAGGATGATAAGACAAGATATGCGCTAGTCGTGTTTTCAATGTGTCTTGTCGCCCTCGTCTCCTATGCACTTCACCTCTCTTATGATACGGAACAAGTTTAGTGCAAGGCGGAGGACATCATCTTTTATCTTTTATAGCGAGAGCCAGCAATGGCTCATAATTCTCGAATACTCAAGGTATTTCCTCCTTTCGGTTCGGGTGTATGGTTTCCATGCATACCATAACGACGCGCCAGTTACTTATGAATGACGCGCATAATAGTCCGGCTGCAGTCCGGCCCTTTATTCAGATTAGCCTATGCGATTAAAGCCAATCACAGCCAATCTGCGCCATGCTCTTGGGAACGCGAGACTTCCGCAAACTGCGCATGATCAGGCTTAGAAGTTGTACTGAATTATCTCTGAAAGTGGCATGCATGATAGGATTAACGAAATAACGGCAGAAACATAAGGCATGAAACTAACTAACCTTTAGCTGGCGTCGGTCACGTGCTTACACATTTAGCCACGTTTGCCGTTGAGCTATAATTTGTCGCACAGCTTGATGCAGGTTGTCACGTAAGCAGACAAAATGCACCGGAAAAGTGAACCACTACTAACATTTTTAGGCAAAACTGCGAGTGAAAGTTTAGTTACTTGGGTAAACACCAAACCGAAAAACTTTGCGGGCGCCTTTTGGGCGTTTTTTTTTTGGATTTATCCGAAATGCAAAATCTAATAATAAAGAGCTGGAAAAATGCAAACAGCTGCTCGATAACCTGGCTCTTGCATGAAGTACGGAAACGCATCGCGGTACACAGGCTTTCACGTATCCTTTGGGCATGTCGCGTACGCAACAAAGTGATATCGCTTGTTTTCGGGATCGCCTTTCATTGCTGCCGTTTTTCTTGGAACCATGCTAAATAACAGCGAAAACCGATACAGCTGCAGAGCCTGCTGACATTCCAGGCGCCACTTAGTAGGTACTGTTTTGTTGCCTTTTGAGAAGACTTCGAAAAGCCTGGCACGGAAGGCTGACCCCAGGGAACACAATCGAGCAGTGATGCTTGCAAGTTTCTTTTACTGATACGGTACTGTTAGCCCCAAACTAAGGACGTAAGACAGCCTTCTCTGTGCTTCTAGAATCCAGTTTTCACGCAAATGCAAGAATTCAGGCTTTGTGCTGTTGTCATAACCTGCACTGTTCTGGGAAAGCGCCTCACCCATGCGGGAAGCCAGGGAACAGTTGCGTTGCACTTCGTACGTGTATTTCCGAAACCGGCGCGAGGAGCGGAGAAAAAGATGTTTGCAACGTTGTGCGGTTGTCACCACCGGCTGCTTTGAAAACTGGGTTACGGATGCGGGTGCATATCGCCTTTCAATATAGGGTACCACTGCTGAGAAGAAATATTTCTCCGGCTTTCAGGGCTTGAGGTACGCTTATGCGAAGGTGGTATCCGCGGTGCTTATAGGCTTCGCGGCTTGCTTTCAGTCAGATTTGTGTCCACGGAATAACAATAATTCAGTAGCGCCATTAAAAAAAAGATAACGCTCGAAGATGCTTGCCAAAGTGTTTAATGTAAGAAGGGAGAAGACACTGTTTAGTAATAGAAAGGTACTTCTTAAGATTCAAAGGGCAGCTTGCATGGCTGAGAGGGGCAGCGATTTGAGGGATTTAGAGAGAAGAGAGCAGCGACGCAACGGAAGCTTAGACCATTCTCATCAACATCTGTATAACATTATCTTGCAATACCTGACACTTGCCTCTCAATTAAAAGTTTCATGAAAGCTGAACTTGAGGCCGCAACGCTGGTCTAAAGATGCAGGCAGGTTAACAGACAAATAGGCTTTGTTTTGGTGTAAGACATCCTCAGCACTTGATGCATTTAACCGCAAAGTTCTCTATATCGCTCTCTCTCCAGAATATTTGAAGGCGTTTTGTGATTCTGAGCTCTGGTTACGTTCGGATTTCCACAGCCGCATTGCATTCAGTGTACTCGACCTGCGGTTTCGCAGGTCGCGTTCTCTTGCTTCTAGCTCTTTATGCCTTCTTTAAAACAGTGTATTTCTTTTCCTATTTCAGCTCATTTTAGACCAATATTAATTAATTTAACCCGCTTACAAAAATGTCACAGTTGTGAGTGCATTGAGGTATGTTGACGACACGTTTCTTAACGAGATCACGGCAATCAAACACTGATTCACGAAAGAAAGTAGCTGATGCCGTAGATGTTTCCAGTATAGGATACTCAAATATTGTGCTCTTTGGACATTCTGACAATTCATGGAAATATGACAAGCAAATAGGGATTAGAAGCACTCGAGGTTTTTGAACTGAAGTCCAGTTCCGGCCGCTTTGGGTTGGAACTCTCTGACTTACAACGAGGCAGAAATGAGGAATTTGGCGCAGCTTCCACAGGGCATGTTATCAGCTAGGTTATAGATTAAGAGTCTGTCTTTAGAAAGCTAGGATAAGCAAACTTTTGAAACAGTATAAAATGGGTAAGTTGGACAACCATGGGGGCCTAAACCAATACTTCCCTAATACTTATGAAGCAGCTTTCAATAGATTTTCAATTATCTTGTAGTTGTGCACAACATTATGGGTTCTTGAAACGAAAACACTAGATCGAATATGTTCTTCAGAAGATTGGCTAATGATTTTCTATCACACACAAGTACGCCCCATAAGTAATCACATATATGGCACAGACGAGCGCTACAATGTATATAGCGCTTCTTCCTTCTGTGTTTCTCAAGTTATAGTTTCTTAAGCGCACATTATTAGGATGCCTTAGGGTGCGTGGTCACATGAGCCCAGTTTCATATAAGGAACCCAAAACAAAGGGTGAGGAACCTGGAAAGAGAACATCAATGGGCTGTGCGGTGCTTCATATGGTTTAGAGCTTTTTTAAATGGTGAACAAGCAGACAGTGGATCAAGTTTATATTTTACCATATTTTTGGCCTATGGCTTATGAGTATAGGAGTTATATTTGGCACTTTATTTTATTACAAAGTAAACACATCACCAATAAGTTTAATTAAAGTAAAATACTGCTGAACGGGCTGGAGTGGACCTTATGGAAATTGGCTAAAATTAAATTAGCACAGAGATTATTGCTATTAAACAAGGTATATATCAAGCATGCAGTTAGTTACAAAAGGCATTTCTTTCAAGGTAACAAAAACTAGATGTTTGTATAGCGAACATTGCATGTTTGACAACATCTAGTAATTTTCTGTTAAAAGTTTGCACTGCTCACTGCAAAAATTTTTAACTGAACGATTTTTGCGTTTATTAGCGATTTTTGTGGTGCAAATCACGTTGGGTGGCAAATGCTTTCAATTTCTAGCGGCGCATTAGTGCATCGCTTGAAAAACTGTGGTGAAATGCATTTGGTGCAAGCCAGGCTCAAAGGATAAATAAACTGCGTGGCCATACCAAATTAAAGCAGATATGTTATCCCGCGGCTTTGCAAGATAAACTATAGTGCTGCATAATCAAGACGCTGCGCTAGATTCAGAGTTGCCTTGGCCGAAGTTTTACAACCGAAAATTTCTGAACCTCCGCAGAAATGGTGCCTTGTGAGCCGCAAGTAAAACTTTAATCGTTTTTAACGACTTTTCCAAGGTATAAAGTTGGTGTGTTGTGAAATTCGTTCACCTGAAACACATTTTCATTGGATAGAATGTGATGAGCGTATGTTTCTGAAAAAATTTCTTTAACTGAATGATTGGCAGAAGTTACGCTCGATGAAGGGGTAGTTGAATGTAATGGCTAACTTAACGGCATCCATCATTAACCGTTAAGGGCGCTGCGTTAAGCATTACATGGGAGGTGGAGGGAGGAACGTTTGTTCTTAGTCATACATTTTTGTATGCAAAACGAACAAAGAAGTTTGAGTTTGTTTATGTTATTTAGGTCCTAAAGAGACTGAGACTATGAGGGAGGCCGTTGTGAAGGGCTCCGGATACTTCGACCACCTGGAGTCATTTGAGTGCATTGACATTGCACAATGAACGGGCGCCTTGTTTTCGCCTTCATCGAAGAGCGGCTGCCGCGACCGGGATCAATACCGCAGTCGAACGACCTAACCACTGCACCACCACGGAGGGGACAAATAAGCATAAAGAAAAAAAGAAAGAAAAAATGATGGCAATGTAATACATTTTCATGAAATGGTGCTCAATGAATGTACAATGCGAAAACCAAATGAACGACAAGAACATCTACG
Organism: Amblyomma maculatum; assembly: GCF_055883805.1. Taxonomy (NCBI): domain Eukaryota; kingdom Metazoa; phylum Arthropoda; class Arachnida; order Ixodida; family Ixodidae; genus Amblyomma; species Amblyomma maculatum. Next base: position 61,234,760 of record NC_139344.1, read on the forward strand.
GGATTAATGTCCGCATGTGTTTACAGAATATGGAAAACAATCTTTGCGAGTACAATATATTCAAAATTTACGCAGGCATAGAACAATAGGTAGTATACTATAAGTAACATTAACGAGCGGAAACAATGTAAATTTTCACTTTGAGGCTAGCCAAGAACGAGAAGGTAAGTTGAAAAATTATTGCTGTTCGCCTATTTAATTAGGCAAAATGAGCTGAAATTGACTGTATAACTTTGGAGTCGTCGCGTTCACGGATGATAGATTCGCACATCCGATTCCATTTTTCTCTAGCCAAGGGAAAAAAATGACCTATTAAACTCATTTGCGGAGCCAGCTGTACGATATGCACACTAAGGGCAATGGCGATGTCATGATTGTAAGGGGGGTAATAGAAGGGAGGCTCAAAGGTCTGGGTGGTTCTTATAATACAGATTATTAAATAAGCCGAACCGCGCTCTCTTTCTTCGATGAGCCAGTGAGTCGAGATCAATGGATAATTTGATGGCACTAACGCTTTCCCGTGCAGGGAAAGTGAGGGGACTCCTTTTGAGGTACATAAGATGGAAGACAATCCCCCACGCAAAGGATTGCATAGGGGATGATTTTTTTTTCTTTTGGTGGTGAATAATGTGAGGTAATAATGAAATCGCGGAAGTAATTCACTAGACAGTAGATAAAAATAACCACATGCCGCTGGTAGGATGTAGTTGAACTTTCTTCTACTTTCTAATCAATTATCTCCACGATTTAATTATTACCTTACATTCATTAACCCCATCCTCTCTCTATCTAAGGAAGTCAAGCGTCTTGGATGCGTCAGCTACAAGTTTTGTGATATGTTCGGACCAGTTCAGTTTGCGATAACTACACCAATATATCGGTATGATTTAACACGTGAAATTGTCATAATGTTTCACAAGTATGAATAATTTAGGCCGAAATGTTTTCGGGACACTTGCATACTCTTGAGCTTGGACATATTCAGTCTCATCAGCTGCAGGGGGCACATCAGGTTTCATTTATACTGAGACCTTTCTGTAGGAGTGCCTGGTCAGAGGTAGAAGCAAGGGAGCGGTAAAGTGCACAGTCATGAACGAAGAGGCAAATTATGGCCAAATGTCTGTAGGGACATCGTTGAATATAAGCATGGTGCGAGAGCAGAGCGTGTTGGTATGCCTGAAGTAACATTGAAGGTTTCAGAGCGCATAGTCGGTTTTGTTAAAGTCTAGAATATATTTTAACGATGACTTGTGGGAAGAGATGACGAAGTACAAAAAAAAAAAGCAGGCTATGATCACTAAGACCACTAGTGCACGAGAAAGACAAACATCTCAGGCTCCGAGGCAACTACTACATTAAGGACCTTGGTACCAAGCGTTAATAGACTGAACCAGATTTGAAAGTTCGCCGTGATGTCATCTGTAAACTACGACTTACCAGAGGCATGCCCGTGATTTTCTGCTCACACTGGCGATGCCGACACTAACGGTGAAGCCGGATTTTCTGCAAAAAAGGGCTTTTAACGCCCCTGCCATAACAGAGGGCTATGGACAAATATACCCAAGTCCCTGAGGTTCAAGTCGTTCGACAGTGCCACTAGGCTTTTATGGTAATCCAGCATATATCTGCAAGAAAAAGCCTTACTTCTTGAAGGCAATACCAGTATTAATTATTAAAGTTAGCTCTGGGTTTAAGAGTATGAAGTGAGACAACGTTAATGGCTCTGCAATGAGCTAGCGCCACATGGTGTCTGCAACTAACCGGTACGAGGGAGAAGAGAAGAAGACGACGTAAGTGTGGTGGCGCGTGCGGGGAAGTGACACACAAGACAAAGTGGCATGCAGGATAGAGATCGGCGGAACAGCGTTATTGGAGGGCGGGTGGTCAAGGAGCTGCCGGTGATCGCGTCCCTTTTGGCCTACGACCCTGCATATCAGACCTGAGAGTGGTCTCGGAGCTCCTGCCACTCGCGTCCCACTTGTCCTATGACCAGAGTGACCAGGCCTGGGAGTGGCCTACTTCTGTTGTGCGCCTGGAGCACGTAGCCAGCACTTACGTTCGGCGTCGTACTGGGTGCGCTGGACAGACGTACCTGGAAATCGGGTGCATGACCCTGCCATGTGAATGCAACCTGAGGCCCCTCGCCTCGGCCGAGCGTCTCCTGCCGCCAAGCCACCTGCTGACCTGACCCAAGTGTCTGTGGGAGTTCCGTGCACTCCAAGCCCACGCAACCGGGAGCGTCCGCATAGACTTCCTTCTTCCAGCGTCCAGTGACTGTTATTAATTAGTTCGTATTCATCTTCGTTTCGTCTGTTAAGCTCGTTATTTTTTTTACTTGCTTTTTGTCTAGTCTAACGTGTTTGTATAAAAAAGATGTGTTTTTAGATTCACCGGTCTGGTCGTGTGTTTGTTTAATTCCACTAAATCAGCCCTTTGATTGGTTGGTTTTAAAGAACCTTCTCACAGGCTCCCATTTGCAAGCTACGCTTGTGGATTCTATAGTTCGCGCCCATTCACTCTGCTTCAATGATGCATTTGTGCATCCATTACTCCATACCTACTAATCAGCATACAGCCGTCAGATACACATGATGTGAGGGGCCATCCCACATAGATATAAATTCACGCTTTAACAAAGGCATACAAAAGTTCCCTCGTGGCCAAGGGGCAGTGTGGGATCCAAGGGTCCTTGGAGGTTGGACTCTCATCCCACCCTTACATCTTAAGCTGAAGCCCGAGATAACAGCGCCTGCCAATTCGGCCCTGCCATGCAGTCTCGTGACGCCACAGAACCCGACGACCAATCAGTGCACGTTCATGTCACTTTCCAAGTATACCACCTGCCAGAATCCTGCCCTTTGCTTTTAGTTTTTCTGAACAACAGACCCTTTAACGTTATCGCGTTAAAACTTGTTTACCTACACCGTCTTCTTCAAGGATTTATTTAGTTTTGTCCTAATTTTTCGGCGGTAAACCATTGGGCATTTTGCACAGTAATGTGTTCGTTCAAGCGCTCCTCGGCGCAAGAACTAGAACTCCACTTATGGTAGACCTGTGCACAGAACGCGAGAGCGTCGAAAAGGTTTTGAAATGCGCAAAAACCCCAGGAAGATAAAATAAAATAAAGTAGAATGAGTCCGTATGGCTACTTCCCCCTACTAAATGGTCAGGGGGTTAGTGTAGCACTCCCTGCATATCCATTCGCCACTTCACTACAGCTTCCAGGCGACTCTGGTCGTTCTTTCTGTTAGTTTCTGCTGGTTCGCGGCAAAAAAAAAATGATTATATATATATATTGTAAAGACGAAGATGATCTGGCGCCAGCGCACCGGCACGAGACGCGAGCACCAGCGCTTCGAGCCAGCGCCTGTACCTGCAAGCCTTGACCTAGCCCTAGTAGAAAATGAGCTCGCCTTACAATGAAGCTCGTTATATATATATATATATATATATATATATATATATATATATATATATATATATATATATATATTGTGAGCCTTCTGTGGACCTTGTTTCAATTGTACATGCCATGATCTTCTTCTTTCATTTGTACATACCATCATCATCGTCCCGCGGCGCCGGCTCCGGCGCGCGCCTGGGTTCGTGACCGGATTAAAACGCTAGACAAGGCTTCGCTGTCCTTGCCGTCACGACCTCGCCGTCTCGACCTAGCCTTCTTTTACAATATATATATATATATATATATATATATATATATATATATATATATATATATATATATTGCACCAAACGTCCAGGCAACGCCCTGAGCCTAGGAGACTGCAGAAGTCCGAGAGCGGTCCGAGCAGCGGTCTGACCGCGGTTCCAGGCAACCAACTTCGTCGTCTACGCCAACCAGCAACCACTTCATCGTCTACGTCAACTAGCCACTGATTGTCTCCGCTTCATCGTCGACTATAGTTTGTATCAATATATATATAGTGAGCCTTTATAGTATGTGAAACTTAAAAAAAAAACAACAAAAAACGGTGGAAACACAGTATAAACTAGGTTCAAGCGATACCATAGAGGATGCAAAGTAAAATCAGTAAAAGCTGGTGATGGAAAAAGTAATTCATCACTTATAAGCCCGGCACCAGACTAGGCGAGGCTTGACATTGCAGTGCCTTTGATTGCGCCCGTTTGGACATTTTTTCCTACTTTGCAAATGGGGAATTTTCTTCTGGGGACGACATGCATGGAGAAATGCGTGCAGACATACCTGGGAACAAGGGAAAATTGAGGTCCAGGAACTGTAACTCGTTTTCTTTTCGAACCTCGATGGTAAAATTCTGACTTGACTCACACTCTTTTAAGGTTTTCAAAATGTTCACTATGAGGTTATTAAACCCCACTGTATAGACTAAAACCTAAAAGTTATCAACGTAACGAAAGATACCTTTGTGTAAACGTTCCAGTCTCTGGCTGAGTGCATGATAGGATTCGCGTACATAGGAGAAACTGGGGGTGTTTGAACATTCTTATCACAAAGCCCAAAAATCACAGTTCTACAGGGGTGAATGAACATCTTCAAAAGAGCAGTAATTGCCGTCCCATCTTTGAGTCCACACAGGTCTTGTATCGCTGTCCACAACAAAGAATCAGAGATGTGATGGAAGCATTCCACATTGTCTCGTGCGGAAATTGTGTGAGCAAACCTTCGTGCTCGCTACCTAAGATAAATTTTGCCTATTTGCACAGGTTTTGATTTTCATGGTATGTCAGCCATTTGTTTTTTGTTGTTGCTTTGGGTATCTTTTCATACATAACGATTTGTACCCCGCCGGGGTGTCGCAGTGGTTAGGACGCTCAACTACTGTGCCCAAGGATGCGGGATCGAATCCCGGCTTCGGCGGCCGTTTTTCGATGGAGGTGCCCGTGTGCTGTGCGATCTCGTGCACGTTAAAGAACCCCAGGTGATCGAAATTTCCAGAGCCTTCCAGTACGGCGTCTCTCATATATAGGTTGAGAAGCTTTGGGATGATAAACCTCATAAACCAAACCATCCATAACGATTCGTTTCCTTCCTAATAAAACAGTTGTGAAAAAGGCGCTTCTCCTGTGCTTCCTTTATTCTGTCTCCGATATTATTTGCATCCACTTCTTCAACATGAACAACCTATAACTTGCCCAATTCTTCCTTTTGTGGGCCAATTATTGCTTGCACTGTTAAGCCCTTCTAAAGCATAACTTTAACAGCCCAAAGCTTTGTGTCTAATTCTAGCCCTTGCACATGCACAAATAAAAAAAGAACAATGCCAGCAATGCCAGGAAGAAAAGACAAAAAGAGTAGCGTTGTGTCTGGGCACTTCTTTGCTTTGCTGTTTTTTCCACCATGGAAGCACGCGTGGCACCCATATTTTTCTTTCCGAAAGAACAAAACATTGCACCAGGTTATAGTGCTTGTTTCAGAAGAATTCTCTCTTGGCGCACCTTGAGTTATATTCCCGCCATCGTGCTTTGTGTGGGAGACGCCGAGTGGGGTATAGTGGGAGACAGAGCTCCTACGTATACCTCCCTGCGGGCGCATACATATAGTGGAAGATAAGTTGCATGCCGTCTGACAGGAAGGTGGCTCCCTACAGACTGGTGAGGTGATCGTTCTCGGGGAGGACACTGCCGGTGGAGGAGGCCTTGATATGGTAGTGGAGTGGACATGATCAGGCGCGATGTTTCTCCGCAACCCACCCGTGGTCGCTATGTCGCGAAGGAAACAACTCCGCTAACATCTGCGTTTGCCGCCAAGTTCATGTTTGGTTGTAACTTGATTTTGGAAAAGAGAAGCGACGGATTGCCTGCAATTGATAACGACAAAATATATGAATTACCGAAAACATTACAATTGGAAAAGGTATTTATTCAAACACAAAACTTCTCTAAACTGAAACTCATTCCAAGTGATCAATTCATCAATTCACGTACAGCCCTGGCCCTATGCTACAATACGGAATGAAGCTGGAACAGATTTATTCAAGCGCCGCTACTCGACGGCGGAGAGAGAGAGAGCTCTTATGTCACCCCAGGTCTTTCTTCAATAACCTTTGTTTTTGTTCCAGCGAAAGGCTCACTGTACGTTTAGCTGCATGTAGCTCGCTAGTAATCGTAAATAAAAGCCTCAGATACGGTCCGCAATGCGCATAAATCCATGGTTTAAAGCATTAGCGTGAGTCTCGAGTCACATGGACCTGGTCAGTTTCGCCTTCCCCTGATTCACAGCGGCGGCTCTTGTGGCACACTCTGCCCCTTCTAAAACATCCCTTGGTATCTTCATAACAAGCAAAAAATAATTAGCTTCTCTCCCATTACCGACCAAGATATAAATTTCGTGCATCATTTTCCTTGTTAACGACCGTCTTTATGGCGACGACTTGAGCGCCTTATTAGTGCTGTATTATCGACGGCCAGAGTACTGAAACTTTTTTCGAACTTCATTTTGACCCGTTCCGCCCTTGTCATTGGCGCACGCCTCTGCTATTCCTGGAATCAGCCACTGTGGCTGGAGAAACTTGAGAATGCCGAGAAATTCCCTTTTACAATCGCTTTGCTAGTATGTCGGCCTTACAAAAACCTTGTTTACCTTTCTCTCAGTCCTTCTTAAGCGATGATGTTAAAACGAGCGAACGGGATACAAAAAGCACTTGCGGTCCTGAAACACCGTGGGGAAAAAAAAATAAAAATTTGTTCTCGTTTTTCCCCTATTCGCATGATTGGACATGGGTAAGTGAATTCTAAAAAGTATTTGACTAATTGAATTGATGAGCACTGTTCAACATGGAAAGCGGTAGATCTAAAACTTAAAGCTCAAGCGACCCTGACAGGCGAGCTTTCCTATCTTCATTGTGTATGGTTCAAACGAACTGAAAACCTTGCCTTGTCTTGCTTGCATTTTGAGTTATAACGCACAGAAATTGTGTTTGCCCTTGCCCCTACACAATTACTTTACTTATATCAGTTATACCTGAAGGTATGAAAAAGAACTGAACAAGGGTAAATGGGGTACGCCTCAGTTCGCAGATGAGCCAACGTTTCGACAAGTGGACGTGTCTTCGTCTGGGCATAGCGATCATCACTGGCAGGGGTTTAAATACGCTTTTGCTTCCGGAGAAGAAAAGCTGGGGAGGGGAAAGTGGGTGTGAAGGAGTGGGGAGGAAAGGATGGGTGAGAAGAAAGTGTGTCATGAAGTGAAAGAAAAATAAGATAAAAAAAAATGTTCAGTATGTATTTATTACCCTTGTTCAGTTCTTTTTCATACCGTGCAAACCATCTTCTTCCTTTCGTTCTACCTTATACCTGAAGGGGTATAATAAAAGAGGAAAGTGATCAGTGTGATGATTTGTCCATCGCAGAAAAAATTTAAAATTCTCTTTGAAGCACAAGCTAACCATCTAACACATCAGAGCAAACTTGCCAACACAAACCGTTTCTCGCCTTTCATCTGTTTGAAACTTTATGCCGTTCAAAAATATAAATAAAGAAATGCTCGGCTGCCGATAATAGGTAGGTACCTGCATGCTATCGCCGAATACAGCGCTGTAAATTGTGATGTTTTTGACAAGAGTCATTCTAGCATAGCTAATGATATAAACCATATTTTTTTGACTGCTAGTTTAGCTAAGTCAAGACACTCCCCGCAAGCCTCTTTATGTGTGTCGTGGATATCACGAGTATGCACAATTTTCTGACGAGTTTGTTTTGCTGGTGCGTCGTTCCAAGAAGTCACCAGTCGGCGGTTGCATTTGATAATCCAACCAATTAGTGCTCTCATTCGCGTCTGTCCATAGTCATTACACCCCATCAACTTTCTTGTGGGACTGCGTTTCCGAGCTACAGTCTTTTGATCATGCCGCAGGAAGACGACAGCCCCACTACACCCACCAAGACATTCACAGCTACCCCTGAGGCCAAAGTGTGCATCACGGGAGGAGGAAATCGCGAGGAGAGAAAAATTAAAGGAGCTTTCGTCTCACCATCCGTAAGCGTGTTCTGAAAAAAAAAAAAAAAAAAAAAAGAAGTCCTTTTCCACTGCCTTCCGCTTCCGCTTTTCCGCTTTTACGACTTCTAAGTTGCTTTCTCTGTGATTAGAGAATGGGGCACCTTTGATCACTCGATGTCACTACACTAATGAGCATCGAATTAAAAGCGCACTACTGCTTATTTGGAGCTGAATGCCTTCTTATGGATTGCCTAAGGTGCAATTCCTAGCTCAGCCAAGCATGGGGCTTATAATAGGTAAAATGGTGGCAACATTGCTTCTGTGGAAGGCAAAGATAAGCAGATTCACAATAGTCTGTAAAATATCACAACGGAATGCTTCCCTTTGTTAAAGTTCAGCCTTAATAACAGTCCCTCCTTCTCTTTTTTTTATGCGATTGATGCTCCATTAAAAGCGACAAAAATATATTTTAGATCTGCCATTGATACATTCGTCAGCGAGCAGAAAAAAAAAAGCAGAAAGAGCAAACAGAAACCAACTTTTCAAAATGCAGTTCAAATCATAATAAAAGAAACACAGATATTTAGCTCTAGTTGACCTCGGCTATGATAAAGATGTATGATCTTCGTTATAACCAATGTCACGCGTTTGTTATGTTCGAAGTCATGTGGTGCGCATGTATCTTCGTTATTTATTTATTTATTTATTACATACTGCCGACCCTTGGGTCCAAGCAGAGAGGCATAGTTGAGTACAAAAAAGAGCAAAGAACAACAACAAAAAGTAATAAGAAATTATACAATATTATTCGCAATGCATAGTCATCTGTAAATTAGTGTTCCAATCTGATATTGTGTGAGGGAAAAAGGAAAACATAAACGTGTTAGTTCGAGCATAATAGGGTGTCAGTGAGTCAGGATGATGATGTCTCGTATAGCGTGTTGATGCGGGAGATATATAAGGGGACTGGTTTATTGCAAGCTTGTTATTTATTAGGAGAGAAAGGAATTCTAGCCTCAGCTGTTTTCTGCGGGATTCAAGTGTGGGAATAGAATTATCGGTCATTGTTTGAGAGGGTGAGTCAAACCTAGCGAATTTATTAAATATAAACCGAATTGATTTTCTTTGTATTTTCTCAAGGTGCCTGATATCTGACTTAGTGTGAGGATCCCATGCTATGCATGCATACTCTAGCTTAGGTCTAATGAAAGAGATGCAAGCGAGTAACTTTACGGAAGAGGGTGCATTTTTTAGTTTGTCTCTCAAAAAACAGAGTTTGCGAAAGGCAGAGGAGCAGATAGTGTTAATATGTAAGTTCCAGGACAGAGTAGAAGTTAAGGTAACACCCAAGTTTTTGTAGCTGTTAGTACTGCGCAGTGGTGAAGAACCAAGGGAGTAAGAGAAAACAAGCGGGGTTTTCTTACGAGTAACACGGAGGAATACTGATTTGGCAGCGTTTATCAACATCCCCCTTTCATTGCACCAATTTAATATGTTGCTTAAATCATTTTAAAGGACAATGTGATCATGTGGAGTTGTTACATCTTTATACAAAATACAATCATCAGCAAACAGTCTGATTTGAACACCTGGACTCACAACATTCACGATGTCATTAATATATATATCAGGAATAACAGGGGACCCAGAACACTACTTTGGGGCACCCCTGACGTGACTGGAAGAATGGCCGAGCTGCATTCGCCAATTATAACGTACTGCGTTCGTTTAGTGAGGTAAGCAACAATCCAGTGCACAAAAAATGTCAGGTATGCCAATCATTCTTAGTTTAAATATTATTTTTTGTCGTGCGGCACCTTATCAAACGCTTTGGTGAAATCTAAAAATATTACATCTATTTGTCCATTATTGTCGAGGGATAACGCAAAATTATGAATTGCGGATACCAGTTGTGTTACAGTCGAATAACCCTTTCTCAAACCATGCTGAAACTCTGTAAGCACATTGCTTTCAGCCAAGAATTCATTGATGCAATTTGCCACAATGTGCTATAAGGGCTTGCAACATTGAGATGTTAAAGAGATGGGGCGATAATTTTGGAATATTTTTCGATCTCCCTTTTTGAATACCGGAACAACTCGGGCCACCCTCCAGTCAGCCGGGAGCTCTCCAGACGAAAGTGAAACAGAAAAAATTTTAACAAGAAATGTCGCGACTTGTTCAGGATACCGCTTTAGGAAGATATTCGGTATTTCGTCAGGGCCACATGTAGTTTTGGCCTTGAGATTTACCAGCGTATTGACAATACCAGCATAAGAAACAAAACTGGCATCAAATTCACGCTTCTTGGAAAACCCGGTAATAACATTTGATACTGAAGAGACACTTTGAAAATATTCATTAAAGTGCTGCGCTATATCTATGTCATCAGTTATCAGTGTGTCATCCACTGTGAATTGCGGAATTGATTTCTTTTTCTCCTTCATATGCTTCCAGAATTTATGAGGATCATTTTTAATGAAGTTAGGCAGCGAAGTATTATAGTTATAATGTTTAGCTGCGTTCACCTTCTGTTCAAGCACATCCTGAGCTTCTTTTATTTTATTCGGATTGATATGCTTTTTCTTTCACCTTTTTAACTTTCGTTTAGCATGAATCACGTCGCGTGTCATCCAGGCGTGTCATAACCGAGGCTACGTTCTCGTTATATCCGATGACACATGGTATGCATGCATCTTCGTTGTGTAGAGGTTCAACTACCCGTCAGCCAAGTTTCGCGAACGTTAGCCATCGGTCGCAGCCGCAGTCGCTGCTGCCGCTTCGATCTTGGCTCGCTTCCGCGCTTGGTAACGTTCTCGGCAATGGGCTAGTCTGGCTTATCCTTCTTAGATAATCTATCCCCCTTGATAGATAATATAAGCAGCCTGTCTAGCATGGCTGCGGTCTCTAGGTTTAGGGAGAAGATGTATGTGTATGGCATATTTACCTAGGTCAAAGGGCGACGATGTTCGCTGCACAGTGCGAGAGTGTTTTGAAGCTGGAACTTAATGAAGACAATGAAGTGTGTTGCCCAGCGCGAGATGAAACAACACGCGGCGCACGAGTACGTGGCGCCATCACTGGAACGCATGAGGTAATAGGTCCAGGAATAGCTCGAAACGCGCAAATCAACGCGGTCACGTTTACGTAGAACTCGCCCGACAGATTCTAATTGGGCGCTTCTGGTCCTGCTAGCAAGCGCTTTCACATATCATCCACAGGGAGACGTGGCAAAGAGAAAGCTCGGCTGCAGTGCTGCATATGGATCTTCCGCGAGAATGAAAAGACCGAAAGCATCGATGACTTGACTCCGGAGTACAAATTCACCGCAGTGCCACTCAGTCTACGGGGCGTAGAACTAGCAACATGGCGGTAGTCATTATTCACCTCCTGCTGCTTATGCAGCTTCGTTCTTTTCACTGCACTTTAAAACCAAATGTGCTGGCTTTGCCGGTTAGACTGCAACATGTTTTCTTGACTGCATCTGTTCACAAATCAGCGTCTGTGTATAAAATGATTGGGCGTACTAAGCGCCATTGTGTTTTGCTGCTATTGTGCTCTGGTGATGTAGAAGGGAATCCTGGGCCCAACTATGGCAAGCAAATACATTAATTACTTATTAGTCAAGCTGCAATCTTATCGAAGCTTAAACTCTGGGCTCAGCAATGCCTGCATATTAAAGGGCACAAATAAAATCATTTCTGAGGACTTCTCGAAAGACGTTCGCGAAAAGCGGCGGAAATTGTGGGAACATGAAAAACTGAACAAAATGATTAAACAAAGCCTGTTCTGAAATTCGATACACTACACTCCGGCAATCGCCGTTTTCATTGGAACAGCACAAAAGAGGCAGTAGTCAAGCAGTGACCTCATAATTCCCGCGTCATGAAGACGCTTGTCTACATCATGATAATAAATTGCCTCAGCATCACAAATAAAGTGGATGCGTTTTCCTGCTTGCTTAGCTCAATTAAACCGACAGTTGTCTTGGACACCGAGTCATGACTGAGCCCAGATATCCTGAATGTCGAAATATTTCACAGCGACTACCAGTGATTTCGGCGTGATAGATGCACATGTGTAGAGGCGGGTGGGGGGCGGGGGCGTATTCGTTCTTGTCCTCGATTCTATATTGTGTATTGAAATTAATTTTCCTGACAATGAAGCGGAATTGTTTTCTTTTGCAAGCTTAGACTATCGAACGGAAAAGCCATGGCTATAGGGACCTTTTATCGTCCTCCCGGAGCTGTTAATGTTGTCTGTATACGAACCTTGAGAGCGTTCACCAGCGCCGCTCTCAACCAGAGCGGTGGACGTGGAACGTCCTGTGTTACCGCCAGCGTCACGTAGAACGTGATCAAGAGCGAAGGCGAAAGCTGTGCTAGAACCCTCTTACGCTACCTATGACTTCAAGACTGCCAGAACCGAGACCCCCGTAGGCTACAAGCAGATCAATGAAGGGGAAATGAGGGTACTCGTTATAATACATGAAGGAAAGAAGCCAACAGTCGGCGAGGCCAAGGAAAGCATTGGGGATTGTACTCTATGTCTTTTTCTTTTTTTTTATTTTTACTTCGGTAATCACAAAAATTAGTAATGTAATCTGTTTAGGGGAAAGATAAACACAAAGTAGAAGGAAAAACATCGTGCCGATGGTGGGGACCGAACCCACGACCTCCGAATATCGCGTCCGGTGCTCTTCCAACTTAGCTACATCGGCCGCTGTTCCACCTGCTACTTTCTCGGGCGAGGCATTTCGAACCACTTGAGGCGGCCGCGTAAAAAACATGGCGAATTCGACGTGCAATGTGGGCGGCTGTTAGCTGACTGCAGTTTGGTAGGCAGTTTGATAGGTGGCGAAGTAAGCTGAGACATCTTGTTGTGATTGCAGAAAGCACTGAAACTTCGTCATAAGAGAGCGTATCAGCTGCGTAATCTTTTAGATGATTAATAATGACGCAAATCTACAGCCGCACGAGGGTCGTAGCTACCCTCCCATTGCAAATGTTTTGCTCTTATAGAGAAACCATCGATCCGTACCGTCCTTGCCAAGCGCAGCAATGCGGCCCGCTACGCAAGTGGTTGATCTGCGCGAGACGAGGCATTTCAGAGAGCAACAAAAGGGAAAGTTGGGCGAGTTGTAGGCTGTTCATGATGGTTTCGTGGGTACTCCTTAATACAGAGACAAAAACAAGAAGAGAAAAAAAGGCGCCAGTCCCGTGTTTTCTTCTTTTTGTCTCTGTGTTAAACAACGCCCACAAAACCATAATAAATTTCAGAGAGCACCGTGATGCTTTCTAATTATCTGTCTGGTCGGTTCATGAGCATAACCTTAGAGGTTATATGTTGCGATCGCTGTACAGGAACTTCGCGCGACAGGCAGCGAGAGATCACCAAATAGTGTCTTAAACGTCGGCCCTAAACACTGCCATTTTTGCCTAGCAATATGCACTCACTGCAATGTTAATGAATTGAAATGCCTTTCCACGATGGGAAAAGCAAGCAAAAATACTCACAGCTTCTATTTTAATAAATGAATGTATGTGCGATGCAAATGGCACATATTTGCTTGCCACATGTGATGTGTTTTATATACAAAGTTTTGTTTTAATATGCATTCGGGCTCTCTATTTGCTTAGTTTTTAGAAAAAAAAAGTACTCTGGAGCCCGTTATGAAGGTACGCTCTAATCATTTGATGTAGTTGAGTGATATTTTGTGCTGGTTGCTTTCTTTTTTAATGCAGCCGGAAAATAATATTCTTTTATTGATTTGCATTTACCGTTTCGACAGTAAGAAATGCGCGCGCGGCGCCATCCTAGCTGCATACCACGACTTCCTCAGTCATCTTTCGGTTTCTTTCCTTATTCTCCGTTAATCCCCCTCTGCACGTGTATGGTAGCCTGGGTATCACCCTTCTAACCTTCCAGCTTCTACGTTCTTCTGTTTCTTTCTCTTTTGCGTTTCGTAAGAGCTTATCGCACGCCAGCTTATGAAAATTTTACCGACTAGGTGTAAGGGCCAGCGTATGCCTTCGACTTCGCTCGCGCGCTTGTGTGTGTGTGCGCTCCCCCCCCACACACACACGCACGCACGCACACACACACACACACACACACACACACACACACACACACACACACACACACACACACACACACACACACACACACACACACACACACACACACACACACACACACACACACACACACACACACACACACACACACACACACACACACACACACACACACACACACACACACACACACACACACACACACACACACACACACACACACACACACACACACACACACACACGCACGCACGCACGCGCACACACGCACGCACGCGCACGCACGCACGCACGCACGCACACACACACACACACACACACACACACACACACACACGCACGCACACACGCACGCACGCGCGCACACACACACACACACACACACACACACACACACACACACACACACACACACACACACACACACACACACACACACACACACACACACACACACACACACACACACACACACACACACACACACACACACACACACACACACACACACACACACACACACACACACACACACACACACACACACACACACACACACAAACTCTCTCTCTCTCTCTCTGCGCTGCTTTCCGCGCTCTAGACAACTCAAGCCGTCACAATGTGTTATGGTGTCTTCTGCTGAGGCGCACTGCCCCCGCGCCGGTGTGCAGGAACTGACGTCAAACATGGCACGAGTAGACCGCCCCTGTGTGCTCCAGCCGAACGCGTGAAGCACACGGAGAGTGTTGCTTTGTCAGGCACTACAACAGTGCTATTCTTACCGGTTTCTATCTGTACATTGCACAATGCGGACATTGTAGACCTTCAGCTCTGCCTTCATCTACGCACGGGTCGTCGGCCGGTGGCTGCGTAATGGCAGTGTACATTTTAGTTGCTAACATGTTCATAATTTCCTTACTATACGTCCACCTGATATGCTTCCCCTCTTTTTCCCTTCGTCGAAGCTCGCTATCGGCCGCTGTAGAGCAAATACGGATACGATGACAGCGTCGTCTGCTAGCGCGCGCTGCATGGTGGGATTGCACTACGTTCCCCCTGTCGGTCCCCACGGTGACACGGTGCCGCACACTCGTGTCGTGCTCGCTCCATCCGAACGTATGGCACTGCACGAGTGGCGACCAGCCGAGGCTGTGGAAGCGCACGAGCGCGCAGAAAACTCTACGAGTGCCGTCAGCCGGAGATGCCATTAGAAACTTGAGCAGATTTGGGGACCTGACGGTAGCTGGTGATAACGCGGCTTTTCAGAAAAGGTGGGTAGCACAGCCAGTACCGAACAGTAATTGATACTTTGAGACTGCGAGCATTGTCTTCAGACATGGACCATGCCGGCTGCGCCGGCGCCTCTTCTTCAGTGCTGGAGCTACTTTGGAAATCTGTCGATTTCTTCTGTTTACGACGAGGTCCTTAAACCTTTTAGTTACTAGCTGTATTTAAAAGCCGCTGATATCGGTGGTTATGAGAAGTAATGTTACTTTCCGCACCCTCCGTTGCTTTTCTTGCCCTTCAGCTAAAACTCGCGCAGCCTCTCCGTGCATAGCTGCTGTCTAATGTGCGACCGCAAGTATGTCATGGCATACTGATACCGCAATGACACGACATACTTCACTCACCCTCACTGCAACTCGAGGCTTCCGAATCGCGGAATGCACTGTAGCGGTTCGGTTCCTGCAGGAGCATCGCTGTTTTTCATATACTTGGCGCCAGTGTACAGTAGCAGACGACAGCGTGTTTTTTTCTGTCACTTTATTCCTGTTTTTCATCAGAATGCGTAACCCGATCGCGTGCTTACGTAACCTGGCACCGTCCTGATGCACACTTCACGCGTACCTCACAATTTGAACAAAATGGCGAATTATCGAAAATAGGGCCCCAGTAAGATAAACACTAATAACTCACACTGTGCCCAGATAAACTATTTGAAGAAGGATTTTAAGTTTCAGGCGGGCTTGGCCAAACAGCAATATTTCCATAATCCGGGTAACAAGCTTGCATCAGACTCAAACGAATTTTGGAAATACGTTCGTCGTAATGGTAACGAAACCCATCGTGTTTTAAACCTAAAAAATAATGCCGATATAGTGTTTGAAGATAGCGAAAAACCAGAATTATTTAGCCGATATTTTTCGCCGATATTCACTCCATCCAATTCTCGTTTGTTTGATGTCTTCAAGGCGAAGTTAATGATATATGCCTCCAGTTGTATTTAGCGTGCGAAGGGTACAAAATTTACAAACATTGATATATCTGAAGCCTCTGGGCCAGATGATATTCCTGCAGCAACAATTAAAAACTGTTCAGGCACTCTGGCAGTGTATTTTGCACGGTTGTTTCGAAAATCTCTGAATTAGGCAGTGAGTCTGGAAGTTAGCCTGCGTCGTGCGATTCACAAAAGTGGTCGGAAAAATTGCGTTGGTAATTATACGCTCGTTTCACTAACCAGCCCATACATGTAAAGTTATGAAACATGTTATTTACAGTTCCATAATGACCGGTTTAAACAAACATGGCCTTATTGACCCCTGTCAGAACGGCTTCCGTAGCGGCTTTTCTTGCGCAACGCAGTTGGTGCAGTTAGCCCATGATGTATTTTTGCAGTTGACAAAGAGCTCATTATTGACTGCATATTTTTTATGTTAACTAGGCATTTGATACAGTACAGTTCCTCTCCCCTTCTTGTTTCAAAACTGCGCATGTATAACCTGAATGGATTGATAATTAAATGGACAGGCGAATACTTGCAACTGCGAAGACAATGTGTGGTCGTGAATGGGTTTTCTTCTCAGTATGTTCCAGTAAATTCTAAGGTACTGCAAGGTTCAGTGTTGAAACCACTTCTGTTTTTATTATGTATTATTGATATCACCTCAGGTATATGTTCATCATTTCATACGTTTGGAGAGGATTGTTTTCTGTATACAGTTCTAGGAAATGTAAAAGATCTTGATGCCATGCACAGTGACCTGGATAATATAGCAACATGGTGTACACAGTGAAAAATGTCCCTTAATGCAAAAAAAGTGTGTATGTGTCAGGTTTACGAGGAAAAGAAATCATCAGTCAAATTAATACACCGTAAACAAAGCCCCACTCACCACTGCCCTGGAAATAAAATGCTTAGGTATATTTCTTACCTCAGATTTGTGACGGAAAGCGCAAGTTAATTATGTAAATAAATCCGCATCCATTTTGGGCCTTTTGCACTACAATTTCATACACTTTCCCAATAATTTCAAGTCAAGTTATGTTTCACACATGTCCGTCCAGTCCTTAAATATGGTTGCGTATGCAGGAATCCATACATACAAAGCATATATACAAACTTAAGAAAATGCAAAATAAAGCAGTTCGTTCCTGTTATTGGAAATTATGGTCGAAATTAAGTATGACAGGCAGCAAACGTGATCTTCGGTGGAGTGAATTGAAAGACCGCCGGGAAAACATTCGCCTTGAGCTTTTTCGTAATATATATTGCCCACACAGAGGTGTAAACTGCGAAAAATACATGCAACTTCCATCCTATGTATCTCGAAGTATGGACCGCGAACAAAAAGTCTGGGTTTTCACAGTAGCCCATTTCGTTATTCATTTTTTGTACGTACGACCTGCAAATGGAACACGTTACCGGCTGAAGTGTTGCTGTCAATAATAGCGATACCTTTTTCCACGCTTTGAGACTGCATCACAAATTTTATGAAACTTGGTGATTTTTGTTTATATGAATTGTTTGGGTTCATTTTATGTTTGTACCCCCCCCCCCCCCCTATTATTGCTGTAATGGAGTAGGGTGATGCAGACATCCGATGAAGAACAAGAAAAAAATAAATAGCCGCCAGCAAGAGAAGTCAGCTTCAGGTGCAGAAACTACGGTCTGGCTTGGCAGTCACATGGTTTGAAGGTCGTGTTTACGCAGTGTTTTCAGAAAAAACTACTTTTTACGAGTATAACTTTGGTTTCGGGAGAGCTTCCTTTGCTTTTAATAGGTGCACCAGAACGGCAATCAAAGCTGGTTGCTGTAATTGCACCCACGATGCGAACCATAATGCTCACGAAATCGCCACGTTTTACCTAAGCTTCAGTTAACTCAACGGCACTCTATTTTTGAAGCGAAAGCTCCACTGCGCCATGTATGAGCCACGAGCCAGAGGTCGCAGTGTGGCTTTATAGCTTAAGCATGGTGTCACCTATGGTGCACCACCACTAGACCTTTGACCTTTGACGGCAGATACAGCATCACGTGTTCTCTCTTGTAGATGACGGTGACGCCCATACTCCGAGACTTGGCACTTTAATGGCTGCAAAACCATGCCTGCCCATGTCTAAACACAAGCCTAAGCAAAGAGAAACTAAGCAAAAGGACGTTTTGCTTCACCTGTCTAGTTAGGCCCCCTCACCTCAGCCATTTTGTTTCTTCTTTGCTTTTTATACTTTTGCGTTAAAACTTGTTCATTATTAAGCTCTCGCGTTTCACGTACCGCAAAACTGAAACATCAAAATGGACGGAGCGCAGCGGCAAACGACGAGCGTATTTCAGGAAGTATGAGCTGGCCGGCAAGAAAACGATACCATGGCGGAAGTGCAGGTCGAGATATTCAAGCGCATCTTTAAAGCTCGCATAGTATATCTTTTCATCCCTCCGCGTTTTCGAACCAGGCGTTCAATATATTAGTGCTGGTTAAGACTTTCTTATTGGCCAGTGAATAAGCAAAAGTAGTAGCGTCAAACTTGCGACGTTTCCCCTGCGATAAAACAACGTTTATTTACTTTTGGAAACATTATCTTGCAAACTGTTATACTTACGGCGTACTTTTTTACCTCTTACACCGTAGTTATAATTCTTCCATTGAGCACGCACTGAACAGTCATAATTAATATATCAACCCCTCAGGTGCTGCATCTCTTTGCGCTCCCATTTTTTTTCTGCGGATGGACGCGGACACTCAGAACTTAACTAGTTTGGCAGCAGTGCACAATAGTTGCCAGTAGGTGAGTGGGTGGACTACCAGTATGATCTTAAATGCGAAATAGAACACGCTAAAAGGCAACACCTCGCATGAGTTGCTACTCTGCACGGCGATGCTTAATGTCGGTGGCTGACCTCTTCCTTCGTAGCACGCATCATCTAAGCATGATTCCACATCTTAATATCTGGGTCGTCACTTGTCCCCGTCTATGCACAAAACACATGACAAGGTGAGCGTTTAGTTCGTATATATATATATATATATATATATATATACTGTCCAATTAAAACTGCACCGAGGAAGGCGTGCAAGGAGGTCCAGCTACCAGGGCTTCTTTAATGAGGCATGGATTAAGTTTTCTTTTTTAGTTTCTCTGGAGGAAAAAAGTACGTTATAGGAAATCCTAGGACCTGGATTAAGCGCGAAGAAGGCTCTGCATGAGTCGTTAAAATTCACTTTTCCGCCCTTCAAAATATTTCAGCAAGAAAACTTAAGTACAGAACGAATGCTCTCAGAAATTTTACGCCTCAAGTGCTTAAGGCGCTCGAAGGTGCCAGGCAGAACACGACGAGCATTTATGCGGCCGTTTTTGAACTAGCTCGTGCCTCCAGGCCTTGTCCCGGGTGCACACAGACCTCATTAGCCGCCCGTGGTTGGAAATGTTCCGGGCTACTGTTAAAGAGAAGAAATGTAGCTACGGCATGCGTTTTTATATATTACTCGTGCTGACTGCGCCATACTGCTAAGCGCGCGACTTCACATGCAGGGGATCGCACTATTAGAACGTCAAGATTATCATCATGACCTCCATGGCTGTCTAGTGCAGGAAACCTCATTTACTACAGTAGCTATAAACTTTCGCTAGTTAGGAACAGCACAACGTTTACTATTACGGGTTATACAGAAGGTATACAATGCCTGTTTACTCGTCACGAAACTTATCTGGAAGTTTGATACAGGGAATGAAGCTGACGCGACGGCCGCCACTGAGAATAATACACAAGGGGCAACGAAGCGGCGCCGGTACTAACAGGCTATATTCGTTGCTGCTCCGTTACACACTCGTATACATTCGTGGCTGCCTCAGAATATAGCTAGGATGTTTCGTTTGACTTGAATCGAGGATTTTAGTAAAAGCAGGAGACCGCAGCTGGGTGAAAGCAAAGACATATTGTTTGCCGCTATGGTTCGCGGCTCATCGTATTTTTTATTTTACATTCCGCTTAATTGGTGCGTCAACTATGATTAGTGAAGCGAAATTTGTACTGTTTAGGTTAGGCTCTAGTGTGTTTAATCGAATTGCAGTGCGGCTGAGAAGCAACAGATCCTACTTCTTCTAGCAATTACCATACTTTGGACGTAAGCTTCTTCTTCGCGGTATGTAAGGAAAAGCCTCAGAAATATATATATATATATATATATATATATATATATATATATATATATATATATATATATATATATATATATATATATATATATATATATATATATATATATATATATATATATATATATATATATATATATATATATATATATATATATATATGTATATATATATATACGACAGCCCACAGACACTACCATGTTGTAGCGCTTGCAACTGCGTTGAGAACGAACGAAGCAGGCGCACAGGCCGTACCCAAATGAAAGGCCATCGACCTGATCGGACAATAAAACAAATAAAGAAAAAAAAACGGAGGCTTCCTTGAGCTTTGTGACTTCACTGCTTTATATTCCTGATTTGTTTTTTAATTTTTATGATGGTTCAGTAAGTTGGGACTCCGTCTGAATTGGTTGTCAACGGCCTGCCAACCACTTATTTCAGATTACAGCTCGCGGTTTCCTTGTCCGATAGAAGGTGGTGAGGAACTTTAAAAACTATGCTGACAACGGACTCTGTCCCTCACTTCGAGACTTGTGAGCGAGCCCGCTTCGTTCATTCAAAACGGGCTTGACAGCACGGCAGTAGTTTGGCGAAAGAGCGTAATCACGTGGTCTTTTTCATATTTGACGAGCTTTCTTCAAATTTGAAGAAAACATCTCGAGCTAGTTCGTTCATCACAGAGCAAAACAGCGCAAACTTCACAACGGACAGAGAAGGGCAGACGAGACACAGGCGCTAACTGAAGGTTTATTGTTCTGACACCTCGGAATATATACAGCAAGCATCAAATGCTGAAAAAAAAAAAAAAAGACCACGCGGGAGACACGTCGGTTGGAAAAAATTATATAGGTTGTTTCTTAAAAACCTCTACTACTAAGAAAAACTCACATGACCTTCAAGCCAGCAAACTAGACCAAACCAATACTTGGGCTAAATTTTAAAAATATGCTTTGATCACCATCGCGTGGCATGAAACATTATGTCGCTGGTTTCATCCAACTGCGGTGTGCATATTGTTTTCTTTTTTTTTATATTCCTGGTTAAAACTACGTAAAACCCTCTGCATTTCGCAAGCTACGTTTACAAAACAAATCTCTTAATTACCTATAGAAGTTTGAATTACTTGGCGTGATTATAAAAGGGGCGTGATGCAAGTTTTATGAAGCATAATATTCATAAGAATGCATTTAAGCTCAAGCAAACAGCTTCTCATTGCAAGGAAGCGGCAGTGGTTACGCAAAAAAGCAAGCGTTGGACAGCTGTTTGGCGGTTGCCACCGGGCCCTTCGCAGCACCAAGTGGAAAGGAAGCCCTGGGGCCAAAAGGTGGGAGATGTATGCTGCTTTCAGAAAGGCGAGATTTTAAATTTGCATACAACGTGACCCTATAGCGAACGACTAGGCAGAGGTTTCTACGTGTCACGCTTTTCACCTCAAAGCGAAATATTTTTGAGGGACTGAGTGAGTTCAGCAGAACACGAGCTGCATAGAGGACCACGAGGTTTTACGAGACAGCTTCCATACTTTTCCGAACTCGGGAGCAGCCACTGTTGCTTTGTACGGTCGTAGTAATTAAGGAGAGCATTTTAAACATACCTGAGGCGCCCGAGTTTGTCTACGATATCAAAATTAATAACACTATAGTTGGCTCAGCATGCAACTATTTGAAAAGTACGAATAAACCATAGAACCTCATCACAACAAAAAAAAAAAATGCTTAATTTTCGCAAGTAGGATATTGAGGTGTTGAGGCGCATTAAGTCGCAAGCAGGGTATTGAGGCGTTGAGGAGCATTAAAAGAACTTCCGGTGCTCATAATACTCCCATTAGATCTTAGACAAGAAAGCCATAGACGAACTGTTTTTCCCCATTCCCCTTCTGGCTCTGCTGCTGCTTGGTAACAGCGTCTTCATTCCCTGTTGAGGCGCACAGTATGGAACTCGGCATCTGGCATACCGAGTCAGCCTCGCCTGGACGTCTTTGTAACAACAACAACAACAACAACAACAACAACAACAACAACAACAACAACAACAACAACAACAACAACAACAACAACAACAACAACAACAACAACAACAACAACAACAACAACAACAACAACAACAACAACAACAACAACAACAACAACGACAACGACAACGACGACGACGACGACGACGACAACGACGACAACGACGACAACGACGACAACGACGACAACGACGACAACGACGACAACGACGACAACGACGACGACAACGACGACGACAACGACGACGACGACGACGACGACGACGACGACGACGACGACGACGACGACGACGACGACGACGACGACGACGACAACGACGACAACGACGACAACGACGACAACGACGACAACGACAACAACAACAACAACAACAACAACAACAACAACAACAACAACAACAACAACAACAACAACAACAACAACAACACAAAACGGTCGGTGGAAACGCGACCTGCGCGTTTACTATGTGCTACATCCAGCGACAATGACGCCATACTGAAGCTGACTGCTTTGCTGAGCTGTGTCATACACATTAGTTTGTTCCTTTTCTCTCAAAAACATTCACGCAGTTGGCACTGACGCTCCTTTCCCTTACGGCAAGCTGCGAATCAAGAGAATGCAGTTCGAATCGAGCACTTATAGACGCATCGGAAGAAGCCATGAACAGACGTCGTGCCTCCACCGACCTTCCGCCCAATTTCGGTTTCGTGCTAAAAAAAGCAGAGAGAGAGAGAGAGAGAGCTGGATACTCACGGGCTGCGGGACTTTTGTGAATCAGATTTTGTTAATTTGATTTGAAAAATTGAAATGGTATCATCGTGTGCACAGCCTTGCGCTCTTCGTTTGCACTAACCCGCGAACTAGGTTAAATAAAAATTTAATTAGTGCGTTTTAGTGAATTGGCTATAACGTTAGAAGACATTTTATACCAAATTACGTCCGCCAAAGCTGGGGATCTGATCCTAAAGCTATTTTCGTTATTTCTAATCCTCTGTTTTAAGGAATTCTTGAAAGTGTTCGCCAAAGCCTTTCCATCGGGCGTGTAGGATGCCGAAACGCCTCCTCTCAAATCGGTTCCGCTGCCGCTTCCGCTGCGCTTGCTCCAAGCGGACAAAAGAGCCCAGCGAGAAATGTGGCGGCTCCTTGGGAGCCCTTTTTGGGAAGGTGTATAACAGCTTTGTTGGAGAGGTTTGGGGACGGGATGTGGCCAATATTCCGCTGCACAGTGGTCAGATGCCCACTTCCGATCACGTTTTGCAGATTCTTGTCACGTTATCAGCATGATGTCAATGTCGACATAGAAGAATACGCCGTGAATCCTTCGAATGCGTAATGAGGACAGTGCCCATTCATGCTTTGTTCTCAGTGAGGCCAGCGAGCGTCGACTATTATGCGATGGGACGATATCCTGGACTACACAAATGATAGTGTACGCGTCAAGGCACTTTTTTACACAGACAAGACAGAGGTAATAGAAGGGTTTACTTTCCAGCCGTGGCATCCTTCACTAGGGGGCACGAGCTAGCCACACTTATTTAGTAATACTTACGCAATTCACACCACTCACCGGCATTGCAAGGGGGCGGGAGGAGGCGAAGGATCAAAACATAATATAATGCAGGCGACGTGCCATATCATGTTACGTATGTGAACATGCAGAAAATTTAGAATTGAGCGTTCGGATTTTTGAAAAATATATGATAAGTAGACAAGAAAACAGTTTCCGCTCGCAAGTGTAGGCTACCAGTCAGATATAAAGTGAAATGATAAATATTGCTTTCTACTTGCTAGTTAAAAAAAAGTTTAATAAGGCTCTAACCACTGCAGCCAGTGTGCATGTTTGTAAGGGAAGCTTAAGAGGCGACTGCATTCCTAGACTGCTGCATTTAGTCTCTCGCTAAGCCTCGCAACCGAGCGACACTCGCTTCAGATGCTTCAATGCAAACGGCAGCGTTAGGTCGGGAGCAGTTGAGCGCCAACACCTGCTCCTTGCATACACAAATAGAAGGACTGAATCCAAAATTTGGAGGGAAATATGAGCGCGCGCGGACTGTATCAAATTATCAAATAGGGTAGTGTACACATACATACACACGTGCGCGCATACACACACACACACGCCCGCCCGCCCGCCCGCGCACACACACACACACACACACACACACACACACACACACACACACACACACACACACACACACACACACACACACACACACACACACACACGCGCACACACACACACACACACACACACACACACACACACACACACACACACACACACACACACACACACACACACACACACACACACACACACACACACACACACACACACACACACACACACACACACACACACACACACACACACACACACACACACACACACACACACACACACACACACACACACACACACACACACACACACACACACACACACACACACACACACACACACACACACACACACACACACACACACACACACACACACACACACACACACACACACACACACACACACACACACACACACACACACACACACACACACACACACACACACACACACACACACACACACACACACACACACACACACACACACACACACACACACACACACACACACACACATCATATATATATATATAGAAATGCGACATCTACTAACTTTTCGTATAAACATGCACATCTCTAAATGTGGCTTAAATGTTCATTAGGTGCCGCTCAATTACGCAGCTGAAGGACCACGCTGTTCGCTCACTTTATGCGCTTCTAGTCGCATAAACTTTGTGGCAACAACTTACATTTAGTGCTTATAGTTTCGGCGTTGTATATCAGGAAATTACAGCTTTAAACACCGTGTAAAGTCGGAACGTCGCATTATATACGAATATAGCACGTCATTTCGCTTAGAGGTTGCGTAGAGTGAACTTGGAGCTAAACGGAAGGCTTCATGGGGCGACGAATTAGATGAGAAGCTAGACCTAGTTAAGTCAGTCATAGAAAGAACGCCATGCGGTCATGATGAGGGATTTTTCATTTAATTTCTATCGCCTTCGCATTGCCCATACCTATGTTACTGAGTTCCATACACCCCGCCGTGGTGGTGCAGTGGTTACGGCGCTCAACTATCATTGCCAAGGGCGCGGGATCGAATCCCGGCCTCGGCGACAGCTTTTAGATGGAGGCGAAAAGCATGGCGCCAGTGTTCTGTACGATGTCAGTGCACGTTAAAAACACAAGGTGGTCGAAATTTCCGGAGCCCTCCACTGCGGCATCATTTATAACCTGAATCGTTTTGGGACGTTAAACCCCGCAAAGCAAACCAAACATATAATTCCATACTTTTCAAACAGGATAAGCCTACAAGCATATGGCGATGAGCCCCCAAATTAACGACATTCAACTGTGTTACACTCCGCCGCGGTGGTGAAGTACTTAGAGCGCTCGACTACTGTGCCCAAGAATGCGAGATCAAATCCCGGCCGCGGCGGCCACTTTTCGATGGAGGTGAAAAGCCAGGCGCGCGTGATCGGTGGGATATGAGTGAACGTTAAAAACCTCCACGTGGTCGAAATTTCCGAAGTCCTCCACTACGGCATCTCTCGTAGCCTGAGTCGTTTTGGGACGATAAACCCCAAAGCCAAACCAAACTAAACCAAGCCAACTGTGTTGCGGAATACTTTGCACACTACGGAATGTCATTTTACGCTTTTTATATCGAACAAATTCCATTTTATCCTTGCGTCCTGGTAGAAGATAAGGCGTTTTTTAAACGTTTATTTTTACTACGCCTTCTAAATAAACTTTGACTTTCTATAAAATTAAAAAAGAAAAGATATGTGTACTGGTTTCTTACGGCGACAGCAGACTTAATCCTGTGCTTGGAGAATGCGGGGTTTTGTTTCATACGCGCTATAAAAATGCCAAGAGCACTGTGGAATCCGCACTGCAGAAATGCGAAAGCCTAAGTGTTGCTTGTGCACAAAGTGCATCACGTTTGCTTTCATTATTATTATCAACTAAATACACCGTCATTATCATTACTAATCCCATCATATTTCCTTAAAACTCTGCTATCATAGCCACGGTAGACAAGGAGAATGGTGATGTGCGTTTCATAATCCCGGGAGTGGCGCAGTTGGTTAAAGCGCACAGCTGTGGATCCAAGGGATGGGGGTTCGATTCCCGGTGGAGATGGATCTTTATGATGACGTCATCATGACCTCTTTTAATTGACAGCTTTAGTGTCACCGAATGATAGCTGACAGTATGAGTCATTAAAGGCTTTCGGCTTAAAATCCAACACAGGACGCACTACTGAGACAGAAACATTTAGGAGGAGCAACTCCAGGCGTGCGTGCCCGGCGCAGGTGATTAGAATGCATCAATCACATAATGGGAGAAAAGGTGTCGGTTTCCGTCGCCCATAGCAGACGGCGTTACTCCGAGGTGCCCAGGAGCGCGTTTTCGTGGCGGAGAAGCAAGGAGAGAAAGCATACCGGCAAATACGTTTGCACTGTACAAGGGATCCCTGTGTTAGGGGCTAGGGCCGCAAGTACGGTACCAAGTACGTCCCCATTCTATACTACGTTTCATACATCAAGTGCAACACTACCAAAGCTACTGCTCTTGTTTGCGCTCTCCGCATCCGCGATAAAAAATAGTGCCTGCTCTTGACGAGAGAAAATAATACTTGCTTTGTCTGCAAGCTTAATACATTCTACATTTGCCATCAACTTCATAAAGAGCACCTTTTTTAGGGAGAAAAGGTCGGATTCGGCTAATTTGTATGTTTTTTTTTATGTCGTTTTTGTTCGTGCCGCGTTTTGCTGCCCCGCAACCTTGCCAGCTGTGCCACCAGATGGCGCTGGCTGTGCCCTCCGCCCCCTGCGCATCCCTTTTTGAGAAAATGGTCCTTTGGTGCGCATTTTTTCTATAAGATCCGCTCTGTGAAGATGTCTAAGCATGCGAAGCATGTTATTGCAAACGTGTATGCTCGGAATAGAGCCCGTTTCGGCAGGAACCACTCGCCTACAGAACGAGCGCGTAGTGATACGCCTCCTGTTTTTTTTTCTTGCGGACTACTTGCGTAGCTTTCGCTGCGTTGCACCTGATGTATGAAACGGAGTATAGCCATGCTTGCACCATGGGGGGCCACGGAACGGCCGTAGACATCGCCATTCATGGTCCGGTCGTGCTCTGTTTCACAGAACAAGTTCGCATTTTTTTTTTCTCTGCAAAGGAACATTCACTACTGCCTGTGTATTGCTTGTGACCAGAAGGCCTTCCAATCGTTTTATTTTTCCTGTAGGCGGAACGAATTCCATGAAGGGCTGAGTTCAGATGGTTCTATTTCTTCCCCTGCGTCTTAGTTGTAAGAGTAGCGCAAGAGGAAGACAGTGGCGTAAACTCTTGCGGCACTCTTAACAAAATGAACCAAGTGCATTGGCAAGATCGAAAAACGATCTTTAGAACGAGGGCCAGCAAGCAGGCCATTGTATTTATATATTTTACCCTCAGGGTATATATACATATACATTTCAGAGGGGAGGGGCAAAAAATTACTATATTGGTAAACAACAATAATAAAAACAACCAGGAAAAGAACGCAGTATTCGAACAGCAAAGAGCGAAACAAACAAAAATTCCAAAGAACTCATAAAAGCAGTAACCGGAAGGTAGCGTCTAATGTACCAGGTTAGTTATCGCGTTTTTAAATAGTGTCGTGTTTATGGATGTACAAGCTGAAGGTAGGTTTTTTTCATTCCTTACTTGTCTGAATGAAAAAAACATGTAAACGTTTTGATGTTTCACAATGGGTATGCTGACTTTATGAATAGGATCACGACGAGAGGAAATAAACAGAGCCGGGCGGCCCCACATAGTTGAAAGAGTTGGATTATGGTAATACATTCTGTGAAATAAACATAAACGAGTGATCTTCCTACGTATTGATAGTGACGATAAATTTACTCTGGTCTTCATTTGTGTTACACTGGCTGTTCTATGACAGTTGTTAAAAATGAAACGGACTGAACGATTTTGCACGGCTTCAAGCTTGTTGGCGAGTATTGTGTGGTATGGATACCAAATTGACGATGCGTATTCTAGCTGTGGGTGTACGTAGGTTTTATATAACTGTAGCTCTAAGGAAGATGGTATGGAGAAGAAGTTTGTTCTTAGATATCCTAGTGTAGAATTATCTTTGGATGTTAAGTACTCAATATGTTTTTTTCCACGACAGGTTTATTGCTATGCTGAAGCGAAGGTAACGGTATGATGCGACAGATTCGCGAGCACTGTTACCAAGATAGTAGTTGTGACAATCTGTGTTAGTACGAGAGATTTGCATAGCCTTGCATTTATTAGGGTTTAGCTGCATGCCCCACGTGTTACACCACTGTTATATGCGATCTAGATAATCGTGAAGAGATTCAGTGCCAGACTGGTTGGTTATTTTACGAGAAATAACGCAATCAACCGCAAATAAACAAATTTCAGAAGAAACGTAAGTTGATAAGTCATTGATGTAAATTAGGAATAATAATGGGCCAAGAACTGATCCTTGGGGAACTCCAGATACTACTGGCGTTAAAGAAGAGCTGGTGTTACTAATAGATACAAATTGAATACGTGAAGTCAGGAAGGCGTAAATCCAATTAAGTATGTATGTTTCTGTATTTAGCATGCTGAGTTTATGCAAGAGAAGCTGTGTTTAACTTTATTAAAGGCTTTAGCGAAACCAAGAAAAATGCAGTCAGTGACAAACCCTAAGTTCATATAAGTATGTACCGTCTTTGCCAAAAGTAACTAGGCTGCGTGCTCCGCTTCTCAGTCGGGTAGCAGACGATTCGTACCACTTCTGAAGCTGTAAATCTTCGTAAAATAAAGGCGAGCTCTTGTCCTCACTTCTCAGCAAGTTGTGATATTCTGGGAATCCATGTTAGCGTTACAATACAAGCGAGAAGCAAAACATGCAGCTTGGTTACTTTTGGCAAAGACGGTACGCTGTTAGTAAAGGAGAGTAGTTGGGTATCACAAGAAAATGACTTACGGAAGCCATACTGAGACATGCTGAAAAAATTGTTAGCTTCGAGATGGTTTACTAGATGCGTAAAAATAATATGCTCCATTATTTTGCATGGTACTGATGTGAGTGATAAAGGCCTATAATTGTAGGGATTATGACTATCTCCTGATTTATGAATAGGTATGATTTTGCCTGTCTTCCAATCGCTTGCCATTGATTTACTTGTGCAGGATTGTGTAAAAATGCTTTCAAATGCGATAGAAGAGTATTCAAAAGTGTTTTGAAAGAATTTGATGTTGATGCCGTCAGTTCCGCAAGTTGATTTCGCTTTGAACTTTTTGATGATTGCTTTTAAGCCTGTACAATGAAATATAACGGGGTCCATATCATTATAATTCGTAGGTAGAACATATGGAAGCGAACTGGGAAATGCTGAACATGAAAATGCTTGCACGAATGTATTGTTAAGTATATCAGTACACAGGCTATCAGGAACGGATTTTCCATCTAGTGTTAAAAGTGATATACTATTATCATTCTTGCTGCCTTTTACGATTCTCCTGAAGCGATTGGAATTACTTTTTAGTATATTTGGAAGGGTCGAATGAAAAATTTGCGAAGTTAGTAGATTTTAGAGTCTTTAAATACGTTGTAGCAGCTGATCTGTATTTGCAGGTTCTAAGGAATGCTTGGCTCCGCGAAAAAGACGCTTATTTTTGTTACAAAGGCTGTTTAGAAAGCGATTGTACCAGAGGGCGTTAGTGCTTCAACGAACTCTTCGGCTAGAAATGTAGAGATTAATAAGCTCTGAAATTTCTGTCTTGAACATGTCCCAGTTTTATTCAGGTGACTGGTCTTGGTATACTTGTAAAAATGTGTCAACGAAGGAACTAAGTTCGCAGTTAATCGCGTCAAATTCGGCTCGGCTGTAGTCTCTGATTGTTTTGAATTGTCTGTGTGATTGCGAGTTTCACCGGAGTAGATTAGGCGCAAAATAAAAAAAAAAACATCGTAGTCACTTAGACAAGGTACGTGCACCACTGGCGAAACAATTTCTTCTGATTACGTTAGTACAAGGTCTAAAACCGATGACGCGGTTAATGTAGTACGTGTTGGCAATAAGACTTTTTGGGTTAGGTGGAAATCCGAGCAAAATGTGATAAACTGATTGGAATCAGCAGAAGATGGATCGGAAAAGGGACACGTGCTAAACCAAACGATGTTAGGAAAATTAAAGTCACCAATGAGTATAATGTGAGCAGCGCAGTATCGCTGAATGATTTCGTTAAGGCAGTCGTGCAAGCTATCAGTAAATGAGTTTGAACATGATGGCGACTGATAGAAAACTTCTGCAATAATCTTTTTAAAGTTAAAAGTAATGCAACACCAAGCGGAATCTATATCAGTAGAAAGAGGGATACATGTATTCCGCACCGACGCCCTTCCTAAGGCACATATCAAAACATATACGAGAATAAATTGTTTGCAAGTATAATGCTAGAAAATAGAAAACAGAGAAACCCTAACTAATTAACGAAAATTGCGGCATTTGCAGGCGTCTATTGAACAGCGCGCGCCCACCACGCCCACCTACCGCACGCGTTCACCGCAACAACTTCGTTGACGTGCCGACAAGCGTATACAGCTCGCTTGGTCGAAAAGCCGTCGGTGTAGTAGTAGTAGTAGTAGTGTCGGTAGTTAGTAGTAGAAGTTAGTAGTAGTAGCAGCAGTAGCAGCCATAGCAGCAGTAGTAGTAGCAGTAGTAGTTGTAGCAGTACTAATAGTTAGTAGTAGTAGTTAGTAGTAGGAGTAGCAGCAGTAGGAGTAGTAGTAGTTAGTTGTAGTACACGTAGCAGTAGTAGCAGCAGTAGAGCAGTAGAAGTAGTAGGCATAGCAGTAGGACTAGTAGTAGTTATTAGTAGCAGAAGTTAGTTATAGTAATAGCAGTAGTAGCAGTTAGGAGTTGCAGTAACAGTAGCAGTAGTAGTATTAGAAGTAGTAGTTAGTAGTGGTAGTTTGTTTTACTTGTGGTAGCAGATAGGAGCAGTTGTTAGAGGTAGTTAGTAGTAGCAGTATTAGTAGTTTGTGGCAGTGGTGGTGGTAGAGTAGTAGTGGTAGTAGTTAGTAGTAATAGCAGTTAGGAGTTTTGTAGTAGTTGTAGTAGTAAACTCAGTAGTAGCAGTAGTAGTAGCTAGTAATGGCACTGGTAGTGCTCGTAGTAGTAGTAGTAGTAGTAGCAGCAGTAGCGGCAGTATAGTAGTAGTAGTAGTAGTAGTAGCAGCAGTAGCGGCAGTATAGTAGTAGTAGTAGCAGTAGTAGATTACCAGTAGCAGTAGGAGTAGTAGTAGTATTAGTAGTACTAGTTATTAGTCATAATCATCACCATCAGTCGGGCTCTATTCATTGCAGGGCGAAGGCCTCTACTATATTTCTCCAATTAACCCGGTTCTCTGCTAGCTGCACCCACTTGACCCCTGCGAATGTCTTAACCTTATCCGGCCATCTAATTTTCTACCCCCCCCCCCCCCCCTGCTTTGCTTTCCATCCCTTGAAATCCAGTTTGTTACCCTAACCGACCATCGGTTATCCTCTCTTTGCACTACATGTCCTGCCCATACCCATTTCTTCTTGATTTCCACTAGAATGTCAGCAACTTGAGTCGTTTCTCTGACCCAAACTGTATGCTTCCTCTCTTAATGTTACCCGTACCATTTTTCGTTTCATAGCCCTCTGCGTTGTTCCCAACTTAAGTAGAACCCTCTTGGTTAGCCTCCACATTTCAACCCAATAGTT
Source organism: Amblyomma maculatum (assembly GCF_055883805.1). NCBI lineage: Eukaryota > Metazoa > Arthropoda > Arachnida > Ixodida > Ixodidae > Amblyomma > Amblyomma maculatum. The sequence continues at coordinate 61,267,001 of NC_139344.1, forward strand.
AGTAGCAGTAGTAGTTAATAGTAGTAGTAGCAGCAGCAGTAGGAGCAGTAGCAACAGTAGTGGTAGTTGCAGTAGCAGTATGAGTGGTAGTAGTAGTAGTTACTAGTAGTATGTAGTAGTAGTAGTAGCAGTAGTAGTAGATGCAGTAGGCTGTAATAGTTAGTAGTACATAGTTTCAGTAGTAGTAGTAGCACTAGTAGCCATTAGCAGTAGTAGTATTTAGTAATAATAGTAGTTAGTAGCAGAAGTAGTTATTTGTTAGTAGTAGTTAGTAGTAGCAGACCATTGTAGTAGTAGTTGGTAGTAGTAATAGTAGTAGTAGTAGTTGGTAGTAGTAATAGTAGTAGTAGTAGTTAGTAGGTGCTAGTAGTAGTTGTAGCAGTTAGTAGTAGCAGCAGTAGTAGCTGCAGTAGTAGTAGCAGTAGCAGAAGGAGTAGTAGTAGTTGTAGTGGTAGTTAGTAGTAGTGGCAATAGTAGTTAGTAGTAGTAGTGGTAGTAGTAGCAGTTCGTAGTAGTAGTTAGTAGTAATAGCAGCAGCAGCAGTAGTAGCAGTAGCAGTAGTAGTAGTTAGTAGTAGTAGTTAGTAGCAGCAGTAGTAGCAGTTAGTAGTAGAGGCAGTAGTAGCAGTTGGAGTAGTGGTAGTAGTTGTTGTAGTGGTAGTTAGCAGTAGTTAGTATTGGTAGTAGTAATAGTAGTAGTAGCAGTAGTAGCACTGAGTAGTAGTAGTTAGTAGTAGTAGTAGTAGTAGCAGTGACAGCCATAGTAGTAGCTATAGTAGTAGTAGTTGTAGTGGTAGTTAGTAGTAGTAGTAGTAGCAGTAGCAGTGGGAGTAGTAGTAGTAGTTAGTTGTAGTTAGTAGTATTTAGTTGCAGTAATAGAAGCTGTTAGGAGTTAGTAGTAGTAGTAGTTAGTTGTTAGTAGTAGTAGTAGTAGTAGTAGTTAGTCGTAGATAGAATTTGTAGTAGGTATTGGCAATGGTGGTGGTAGAGTAGTAGTGGTAGTGGTAGTAGTATAGTAGTAGTGGTAGCGGTGGTGGTAGTAGTTAATAGTAGCAGTAGTAGTTAATAGCGGCAGTGGTAGTGGTAGTAATTGTAGTAGTGGCAGTGGTAGATGTAATGGTGGTAGTAGTAGTTAGTAGTAGTAGCAGTTATTAGAAATAGCAGTTGTTAGTAGTAGAAGTTGTAGTAGTAGTAGTTTGTAGACTCAGTAGTAGCTGTAGTAGCAGTTAATATTGGCAGTAGTAGTGCTCGTAGTAGTAGTCGTTAGTTGGAGTAGTAGTGGTAGTAGTAGTAGTTAGTAGTAGTAGTAGCATCAGTAGCTGTAGTAGCAGTAGCAGCAGTAGCAGCAGTATAGTATAGCAGTAGCAGTAGGAGTAGTAGTGGTAGTTAGTAGTAGTAGTAGTGGCAGCAGTAGCAGTAGTAGGAGTAGAACACTACTAGTAGTAGTTAATAGTAGTTAGTAGCAGTAGTTAGTAATAGTGGTAGTTTGCAGTAGTAGTTAGTTGTAATAGCAGTAGTAGTGGTTTGTAGTAGTAGTAGTGGTAGTAGTTAGGAGTAGTAGTTAGTAGGCAGTAGTATTAGTACTGATGGTGGTGGTAGAGTAGTAGTGGTGGTGGCAGTAATAGCAGTGGGGGTGGTGATTTTAGTAGTAGTAACAGTATTAGAAGTCATAGTTGTAGCAGTAGTAGTAGAAATAGTAGTAGTAGCAGCAGTAGTGGCATTAGTAGTAGTAGTAGTAGTAGTAGTAGCAGTCGGCAAGAGCATTCCTTTCTGTGATGGAGCCAACAATGAAAGAAGGTTCATATACTTTGCGCAAGACGAGCTGAATAGACTCGTGCACCCGAGCACCAAACTATCCCGCCTGCCGAGCGCTGCGCAGATTTTTGTTTTCTTTTCAGAAGCGTATATATTATTAGTAGTAGCAGTAGTAGCCGTTAGAAGTAGTAGTAGTAGTAATATGATTAGTTAGTAGTAGTAGTAGTTAGTAGTTTGTTAGGAGTAGTTAGGTAGTAGTAGTAGTTAGTTGTTGGTAGTAGTAGTTGGTAGTAGTTGTAGTAGTAGCAATTTTGTAGTAGCAGCAGTAGTAGCAGTAGTGGTAGAAGCAGTAGCAGTAGGTGTAGTATTAGTAGTTGTAGTAGTAGTTTATAGTAGTTAGTACTAGTAGCTTGTAGTAGTAGTAATAGTAGTAGCTGTGAGTAGTAGTTGCAGTAGAAATTAGAAGTAGTAGTAGCAGCAGCAGTAGTAACAGTAGTAGTAGTAGTGGTAGTAGCAGTAGCAGTAGTAACAGTAGTAGTAGTTAGTAGTTGTTAGTAGTAGTAGTAGTTAGTAGCAGCAGTAGAAGTAACAGTTAGTAGTAGCAATAGAAGTAGCAGGTAGTAATAGCAGTAGCAGTAAGAGTAGTAGTAGTTGTTTTAGTGATAGTTATTAGTATTTAGTAATATGAGTAGTTGTAGTAGCAGTGAGAATTATTAGTAGTAGTTAATAGTAGGAGCAGTTGCAGCAGTAGTAGTAGCTGTATTATAGTAGTAGTAGTGGTAGTTAGGAGTGGTAGTAGTAGCAGTAGTAGCAGTACCAATAGTAGTAGTAGTAGTTGTAGTTATATGCAGTTAGCAGTAGTAGTTAGTAGTAGTAGTAGTGGTAGTAGTAGCAGTTCGTAGTAGTAGTTAGTAGTAATAGCAGCAGCAGCAGTAGTAGCAGTGTTAGTAGTTAGTAGTAGTTAGTAGCAGCAGTAGTAGCAGTTAGTAGCAGTTGGAGTAGTGGTAGTAGTAGTTGTAGTGGTAGTTAGTAGTAGTTATTATTAGTAGTAGTAATAGTAGTAGGAGCAGTTGTAGCACTGAGTAGTAGTAGTTAGTAGTAGTAGTAGTAGTAGCAGTGACAGCCATAGTAGTAGCTATAGTAGTAGTAGTTGTAGTGGAAGTTAGTAGTAGTAGTAGTAGCAGTAGCAGTGGGAGTAGTAGCAGTAGTTAGTTGTAGTTAGTAGTATTTATTTGTAGTAATAGAAGCTGTTAGGAGTTAGTAGTAGTAGTAGTTAGTTGTTAGTAGTAGTAGCAGTAGTAGTTAGTCGTAGATAGAATTTGTAGTAGGTATTGGCAATGGTGGTGGTAGAGTAGTAGTGGTAGTGGTAGTAGTAGCAAAAGTAGTAGTAGTAGTGGTAGCGGTGGTGGTAGTAGTTAATAGTAGCAGTAGTAGTTAATAGCTGCAGTGGTAGTGGTAGTAATTGTAGTAGTGGCAGTGGTAGATGTAATGGTGGTAGTAGTAGTTAGTAGTAGTAGCAGTTATTAGAAATAGCAGTTGTTAGTAGTAGAAGTTGTAGTAGTAGTAGTTTGTAGACTCAGTAGTAGCTGTAGTAGCAGTTAATATTGGCAGTAGTAATGCTCTTAGTAGTAGTCGTTAGTTGGAGTAGTAGTGGTAGTAGTAGTAGTTAGTAGTAGTAGTTGCATCAGTAGCTGTAGTAGCAGTAGCAGCAGTAGCAGCAGCATAGTATAGCAGTAGCAGTAGTAGTGGTAGTTAGTAGTAGTAGTAGTGGCAGCAGTAGCAGTAGTAGGAGTAGAACACTACTAGTAGTAGTTTGTAGCAGTAGTTAGTAATAGTGGTAGTTTGCAGTAGTAGTTAGTTGTAATAGCAGTAGTAGTGGTTTGTAGTAGTAGTAGTAATAGTGGTATTAAGTAGTGGTGATAGAGTAGTAGTGGTAGCAGTGGTGGTGGTGGTAGAGTATTAGTGGCTGCAGCAGTAGTAGTAGTGGTAGTAGTTAGGAGTAGTAGTTAGTAGGCAGTAGTATTAGTACTGATGGTGGTGGTTGAGTAGTAGTGGTGGTGGCAGTAATAGTAGTGGGGGTGGTGATTTTAGTAGTAGTAACAGTATTAGAAGTCATAGTTGTAGCAGTAGTAGTAGAAATAGTAGTAGTAGCAGCAGTAGTAGCAGTAGTAGTAGTAGTAGTAGTAGTAGTCGGCAAGAGCATTCCTTTCTGTGATGGAGCCAACAATGAAAGAAGGTTCATATACTTTGCGCAAGACGAGCTGAATAGACTCGTGCACCCGAGCACCAAACTATCCCGCCTGCCGAGCGCTGCGCAGATTTTTGTTTTCTTTTCAGAAGCATATACATTATTAGTAGTAGCAGTAGTAGCCGTTAGAAGTAGTAGTAGTAGTAATATGATTAGTTAGTAGTAGTAGTAGTTAGTAGTTTGTTAGGAGTAGTTAGGTAGTAGTAGTAGTTAGTTGTTGGTAGTAGTAGTTGGTAGTAGTTGTAGCAATTTAGTAGTAGCAGCAGTAGTAGCAGTAGTGGTAGAAGCAATAGCAGTAGGAGTAGTATTAGTAGTTGTAGTGGTAGTTAGCAGTAGTTAGTACTAGTAGTTTGTAGTAGTAGTAATAGTAGTAGCTGTGAGTAGTAGTTGTAGTAGTAATTAGAAGTAGTAGTAGCAGCAGCAGTAGTAACAGTAGCAGTAGTAGTGGTAGGAGCAGTAGCAGTAGTAACAGTAAGAGTAGTTAGTAGTTGTTAGTAGTAGTAGTAGTTAGTAGCAGCAGTAGAAGTAACAGTTAGTAGTAGCAGTAGAAGTAGCAGGTAGTAATAGCAGTAGCAGTAAGAGTAGTAGTAGTAGTAGTTATTTTAGTGGTAGTTATTAGTATTTAGTAATATGAGTAGTTGCAGTAGCAGTGAGAATTATTAGTAGTGTGAGCCTTCCGTGGATGTTCTTTAATTTGTACATACCATCATCATCGTCCCGCGGCGCCGGCTCCGGCACGCGCCTGGGTTCTGTCATCGGATTAAAACGCTAGACAAGGCATCGCTGGCCTTGCCGTCACGACCTTGCCGTCTCAACCTAGCCTTCTTTCACAAGTGGTGGAGGTCGAATTCGATATCCTTGCTGCCTCTCACTGGAGCTACGTTCCGGTCGTCGTTTGGCAACTACCACCATAATCATGTCCACCGAGAGCAATCCCGACCCGGCCGGACCCTCTACCTCAGCTGCACCGACGCCTCCGACTCTGCCCACACGTCAACGCGACCCACCGCTGTTCGCTGGTCGTCGTGGCGAAGACGTGGACGACTGGCTTGACACATATGAACGCTGCAGTGCCTATAACCGGTGGGACGATGCTTTAAAATTCCTCAACGTTTCGTTCTATCTAATTGAGGTCGCCAGAAACTGGTTCATTAATCGCGAACCCCACACTACTAACTGGACCACTTTCAAACAGCAATTCCGACAATACTTCGCCGACCCGGCAGTTCGGACTGAGATCGCGAGAAACAAGCTCGCTTCCCGCCTTCAAGGTCCCGACGAATCATATGCGTCTTACATAGAGGCTGTTCTTGCACTTTGTCGGCGCATTAGTCCCACCATGACGGAACCTGAACGTGTGCACCACGTCTTAAAAGGGATCAATGCTATGGCATATCACACCTTAGTTGCCCAGAATCCTTCAAGTGTTGATTCAATTATTACGACCTGTCAACGCCTCGACCAGCTGCAGTCCTCTCGACTAAAGCCCGGCTTCGCAACTGGTCCGACCTCTGCTGACCTTGATCTGCGGGCAATGATTCGAGCAATTATCCGCGAGGAGCTTCAAGCCCTCAATCCTTTCTGTCGACATGGGTGCGATCATTCTTCCGCACCTCCTAATGACGCCGTTCTCCGCAACATGATTAAAGAAGAGTTAGCTGCCATCAGCCGCCCTATGACATCCGAACCTTCTGCAATCCGCCCAGCGCCGACCTACGCGCACGTCGCTGCATCCCCCCCTTCTTTGGATCCCCCGCCCCGACCGGCACCAACATACAATCACATCAATGCAATGGCGATGGCTCAACCGACACAACCCAATTACGCACCTTGGCGTCCCCCCCGACCAGTCTGCTATTACTGTGGTATTAGACATATATCCCGCTTCTGTCGTCGCCGCCGTCAGAACGAGCGCCGTGGTTACGACACCTTCGAATGCGACATGCCTTCAACCTCATATTATCAACGCCGGTCTATTCCAAGCCCACCTCGAAGATCCTCCCCACCTCCAGTATCTTCCTCTGAGCCTCGTGGGAAACATGTATCCCGACGCCGGTCCACATCCCCATACCGCCGCTCAGTTTCCCCTCTCCGCCCCGCAACCGGTCTCCCTGTCCGCCATCCGGAAAACTAAGTGTTGCAGTTTCCGGAGGTCAAACTGCATGCTGCGAACTTACTAAAAGTCCTCCTGATCGCCCGTATAACGTTAATGGTGTTATCGCTGAAGGTGTACCGGTTGAAGCTTTGATTGATACAGGGGCTGCAATTTCTGTCATTCACGCTGATTTGTGCTACCGTTTGCGAAAAGTGACAACCCCATATGATGGGCCTCAACTCAGTGGAGCCAATAACGTCCCTTTGCGCCCTTCAGCGAAGTGAACCGTACGAGTTGTTATCGACGGCATCCGCCATCATGTGCAGTTTGCTGTGCTCTCACCTTGTGCGCATCTCATGATTTTCGGATGGGATTTTTTGTCAACCGCTTCAGCGTTAATTTGTTGTGGTGACCGTATTATCCATATGACAGACAGCGATTTTTCATCTGACTTTTCTGAACGACATCATCCACTTGTTGCCGCCGCTGATACTGTTTTACCTCCTCAGAGCGAAAAACTACTTACTGTTGTTTCTGACCACATCACTGACGGGGACGTACTCATAGCACCATCATATAGTCATCTTGCACGCGGCATCGCCTTCCCGTCAAGTCTTGTCCAGTTCCACAACGGCTCAGCGACAGTAGTGGCCACTAACACTTCACGTGAATCCCTCGTGCTCCCAAAAGGAACTAGTTAATAGTAGGAGCAGTTGCAGCAGTAGTATTAGCTGTATTATAGTAGTAGTAGTCGTAGTTAGGAGTGGTAGTAGAAGCAGTAGTAGCAGTACCAATAGTAGTAGTAGTTGCAGTTATATGCAGTTAGCATTAGTAGTTAGTAGTAGTAGTATAGCAGCAGTAGCACCAGTAGTAGTAGCTGTAGCAGTAGTAGTAGTAGTCGTAGTGGTAGTTAATAGTAGTAGTTAGTAGCAGAAGCAGTGGCAGTAGGAGTAGTAGTAGTTAGTTGTAGTTATTAGTAGTATTTAGTTGCAGGAATAGTAGCCATCAGAAGTTAGTAGTAGTAGTAGTTAGTTAGCAGTAGTTAGTAGTAGATCATAGTAGTTTGTTAGTAGTAGCTGTAGTGGTTAGTAGCAGCAGTAGTCGTAGTTGGTAGTAGCAGCAGGAGTAGCTGTTGTAGTGGTTGCAGTAGCAGTAGGAGTAATAGAAGTAGTATTTGTAGTGGTAGTTAGGGGTAGTTGGTAATAGTAGTTAGTAGTATTAGAAGTAGTAGTAGCAGTTAGTAGTAGTAGTTTTAGTAGTAGTAGCAGGAGCAGTAGTAGCAGTCGTAGTAGTAGTTAGTAGTTGCTAGTTGTAGTAGTAGTTAGTGGCAGCAGTATTAGTAGTAGGTAGTAGTAGCAGTAGTAGTAGTTATAGTGGTAGTTAATAGTAGTAGTCAGTAGCAGTAGCAGTGGCAGTAGGAGTAGTAGTTAGTTCTAGATATTAGTAGTAGTAGTAGCAGTAGTAGTAGTATTAGTAGTAGGTAGTAGTAGTTAGTAGTAGATAGTAGCAGTGAGTAGCAGTATTAATTAGTAGTAGTAGCAGTAGCACCAGTAGTAGTAGCTGTAGCAGTAGTATTAGCAGTGGTAGTAGTTATAGTTGTAGTTAATAGTAGTAGTCAGTAGCAGTAGCAGTGGCAGCAGGAGAAGTAGTAGTTAGTTGTAGTTATCAGTAGTATTTAGTTGCAGGAATAGCAGCTGTGAGGAGGGTGTAGCAGTAGTAGTTAGTTGTTAGCAGTAGTTAGTAGTAGTAGATCGTAGTACTAGTAGTTAGTAGTAGTTGTAGTAGTTAGTAGCAGCAGTAGTAGTTAGTAGTAGCAGCAGGAGAAGCTGTCGTAGTAGCAGCAGTAGCAGTAGGAATAATAGTAGTAGTAGTTGTAGTAGTAGTAGTAGCAGTTGGTCGTAGTTTTAGTAGTAGTAGCTGGAGCTGTACTAGGAGTAGTAGTAGTGCTAAGTAGTTGTAAGTAGTAGTATTAGTTAGTGGCAGCAGTAGTAGTATTTAGTAGCAGCAGCAGTAGTAGCAGGAGCAGTAGTAGTAGTCATTGTAGTGGTAGATAGTAATAGTTAGTATTAGTAGTAGTAGTTAGTAGTAGTAGTAGCAGAAGTAGCGGTAAGTAGCAGTAGTAGTTAGTAGTAGTAGTATAGCAGCAGTAGCACCAGTAGTAATAGCTGTAGCCATAGTAGTAGCAGTAGTTATAGTGATAGTTAATAGTAGTATTTAGTAGCAGTAGCAGTGGCAGTAGGAGTAGTAGTAGTAGTTGTAGTTATTAGTAGTATTTAGTTGCTGGAATAGTAGCTGTCAGGAGCTAGTGGTAGTAATTAGTTAGCAGTAGTTAGTAGTAGTAGATCATTGTAGTTTGTTAGTAGTAGTTGTAGTAGTTAGTAGCAGCAGTAGTAGTAGTTAGTAGTAGAAGCAAGAGTAGCTGTTGTAAAAGTAGCAGTAGCAGTAGGAGTAATAGTAGTAGTATTTGTAGTGGTAGTTAGGGGTAGATGGTAATAGTAGTTAGTAGTAGTAGTTTTAGTAGTAGTAGGAGGAGAAGTAGTAGTAGTAGTAGTTGGTAGTTGTTAGTGGTAGTAGTAGTTAGTGGCAGCAGCAGTAGTAGCAGTAGTAGTAGTTATAGTGGTAGTTAATAGTAGTAGTTAGTAGCAGTAGCAGTGGCAGTAGGAGTAGTAGTATTTAGTTGCAGGAGTATTAGCTGTCAGGAGTTAGCAGTAGTAGTAGTTTGTTTTCAGGAGTAGTTGTAGTAGATCATAGTAGCAGTAGTTAGTAGTAGTTGTAGTAGTTAGTAACAGCAGTAGTAGTAGTTAGTAGTAGCAGCAGGAGTAGCTGTCATAGTAGTAGCAGTAGCTGTAGGAGTAATAGTAGTAATTTAATGGTAGCTAGTAGTAGTTGGTAATAGTAGTTAGTAGTAGTAGTTTTAGTAGTAGTACCAGGAGCAGTAGTAGCAGTAGTAGTAGTAGTTGTTAGTAGTAGTAGTAGTTAGTGGCAGCAGTAGTAGTGGTTAGTAGTAGTAGCAGTAGTAGTAGTAGTAGTTGTTGTTGTAGTGGTAGTTAGTAGTAGTTAGTAATAGTAGTAGTTGTAGTAGCAGCAGTAGCAGTGAGTAGTCGTAGTAGTTAGTAGTAGTAGTGGCAGCTGTAGCAGCAGTAGTAGTAGCTGTAGTAGTAGTAGTTGTTGTGGTAGTTAGTAGTAATAGCAGTAGCAGTAGTAGTAGTATTAGTAGTAGTAGTAGTAGTAGTAGTAGAAGTTGTTAGTTGTAGTTAGTAGTAGTATTTAGTGAGTAATAGTAGCTGTTAGGAGTTAGAAGTAGTAGTAGCAGTTTGTAGTAGTAGTAGTTAGAAGTAGTAGTTGTTGGTAGTGGTGTTGGTAGAGTAGTAGTGGTGGTGGTGGTGGTAGCTCGTCCCGTGCTACGTGTCCCTCTTACTTTTGTGTCGTGTTTGTTGCGCAATTTCACCACGACTACAGTAGACATTCACCAACTAGCCCGCCGACAGCTCCTGTTAAAGTTAGTAGTTTCTTGTTAGAGGTAGTTAGTAGTAGTAGTAGTAGTTAGTTGTTAGTATTAGTTAGTTGTAGTAGAAGTTATAGTAGTTAATGGCAGCTGTAGTACTATTTAGTAGTAGCAGCAGTAGTAGTGGTCAGTAGTAGTAGCAGCAGTAGGAATAGTAGAAGTAGTTGTACTGGTAGTAGAAGTTAGTAGTACTGGTCAGTAGTAGTAGTAGTAACAGTAGCAGCTGTGAGTAGTATTAGTAGCAGCAGTAGTAGTAGCAGCAGCAGTAAGTGTAGTAGTAGTAGTTGTTGTAGTGGTAGTGAGTAGTAGTTAGTAACAGTAGTAGCAGTAGTAGTATAGTAGCAGTAGTAGCAGTGAGTATTAGTAGTAGTACATAGTAGTAGCAGCAGTAGCAGCCGTATTAGTAGCTGTAGTAGTAGTAGTTGTGTTGTGGTAGTTAGTAGTAGTAGTTGTTACTAGTAGAAGCAGTAGCAGTACCATTAGGATTAGTAGTATTAGTAGCTAGTTCTAGTTAGTAGCAGCAGTAGTAGTAGTAGTAGTAGTAGTAGTGGTGGTGGTAGAGTAGTAGTAATCGCAGTAGTATATTAGCAGTAGCAGTGGGAGTAGTAGTAGTTGCAGTAGTATTAGTAGTAGTTGTGGTAGTTAGTCATAGTTACTAGTAGTTAGTAGCCATTATAGTAGTTGAAAATAGTATTAGTAGTAGTTATTAGTAGCAGTAATAGTTAGTAGTAGTACTTAGTAGGTGGGGGTGGTAGATTTGTAGTAGTAGGAGTGGTGGTGGTGGAGTAGTAGTGGTAGTAGTAGTAGTAGTAATGGTTGTGGTGGTAGTAGTAGTAGTAGTAAAAACAGTAGTAGTAGCAGCAATAGTAGTATTAGCAGTAAGTAGTAGCAAATAGTAGCAGTGGCAGTAGCAGTAACAGTAATATTAGTTAGTAGTAGTTAGTAGTAGCAATAGCAGTTAGAAGTATTTTGTAGTGGCAGTGACAGGGGTAGTGGTGGTAGCGGGAGTGGTGGTGGTGGTAGTAGTTGTAGTAGTAGGTAGTAGTGGTAGCAGTTAGTAGTAGTAGTAATAGACTCAGTAATAGCAATAGCATTTATTAGTAGTTAGTAATGGTAGTGCTAGTAATAGTAGTAGTAGTAGTAGCATTAGCAGCAGTAGCTGCAGTAGTAGCAGTAGGAGTAGTAGTAGTAGTAGTTAGTAGTAGTTAGTAATAGCAGTTAGTAGTAGTAGTAGCTGTAGTGGTAGTTAGTACTATTAGCAATAGTAGTTATTAGTAGTAGTATTTGGTAGAAAAAGTAGTTTTAGTAGTAGTAGTATAGCAGTGGCAGTAGTAGTTGTAGGGGTAGTTAGTAGTAGTAGCTAGCAGTAGTAGGAGTTAGTAGCGGTAGTAGTATTATTAGTAGTAGTTAGTAATGGTAGTTTGTTTTACTTGTGGTAGCAGTCTGGAGCAGTTGTTAGTAGCCGTTAGTAGTAGTAGTAGTTAGGGGCAGTGATGGTGGTAGAGTAGTAGATAGTTACAGTAGTAGTAGCACTAGTGTCTGTTAGTAGTAGTAGTAGTATTTAGTAATATTAGTAGTTAGTAGCAGTAGTAGTTAGTAGTATATTGTAGTATTAGTTGGTAGTAGCAGTAGTAGCAGTTTGTAGATGATAGTAGTAGTTGTAGTAGTTAGTAGCAGCTGTAGTAGTAGTTAGTAGTAACAGCAGTAGTAGCTGTAGTAGTAGTAGCTGTAGTAGTAGTAGCAGTAGATGTATTAGTAGTAGTAGTCGTTGTGGTGGTAGTTAGTAGTGGTTAGTAGTAGTTGGTAATAGTAGTAGCAGTAGTAGTAGTAGAAGTTAGTAGCAGTAGTTAGTAGTAGCAGTGGTAGTGGTCATTAGTAGTAATACGTAATAGATATAGTAGTTAGTAGTATTAGTAGCAGCAGTAGCAGCAGAATTAGTAGCTGTAGTAGTAGTAGTTGTAGTAGTTAGCAGTAGGAGTAGTAGTAGTAGTAGTTGTATTTAGTAGTAGCATTTGGTTGCAGTAATAGTAGCTGTAAGGAGTTAGTAGTAGTAGTAGCTAGTTGTTAGCATTAGTTAGTATTATTAGTAGAGTAGTAGTGGTGGTGGTGGTAGTAGTAGTAAACGTAGTAGTTGTAGTAGTAGGGGTAGCAGTGGTGGTAGTAGTTAATAGTAGCAGTAGTAGTTAGTAGTGGAAGCAGTACTGGTATTAATTGTAGTAGTGGCAGTGGGAGTGGTAGTGGTGGTAGTAGTAGTTAGTAGTACTAGTAGTGGTAGTAGGAGCACTAGCAGCAGTAGTAGCAGTAGTAGAAGTAGCATTAGTATTAATAGCTAGTAGAAGAAGCTGGTTTTAGTAGTAGTAGTTGTAGTAGTGGTAGTTAGTAGACTGAGTAATAGCAGTAGTAGTAGTTAGTGGTGGCAGTGGTTGTTGCTCGTAGTAGTAGTAGTTAGTAGTAGTAGTAGTAGTAGTAGTAGTAGTAGTAGCAGCAGTAGTAGATTAGCAGTAACAGAAGTAATATTAGTTGGTAGTAGTAGTAGTTGCATCAGTAGCTGTAGTAGCAGGAGTAGTAGTTGGGGTAGTTAGTAGTAGTAGTAGTAGTGGTCATAGTGGTAGTAGCAATAGCAGCAGTAGTAGCAGTAGCAGCACAAGTAGTACTAGTAGTTAGTTGCAGTAGTTAGTTATAGTGGTAGTAGCAGTAGTTAGTAGTAGTTAGTTGTAGTAGCAGGAGTAGTTTGTAGTAGTAGTAGTGGTAGTAGTAGTAGCAGTGATATTAAGTAGTGGTGGAGGTGGTGGTAGAGTAGTAGCGGTAGTAGTGGTTGTGGTAGTGTAGTTGTGGTTGCAGTAGTATAGTAGTTAGATGTAGTAGTTAGTAGGCAAACGTAGTAGTTAGAACTGGTGGTGGTGGTGGCAGAGTGTTAGTAGTAGTAGTGGTGGTGGTGGTTGAGTAGTAGTGGTAGTAGTAGTTGTAGTGGCGGTGGTGATGGTAGTAGTAGTATTAGCATTAGAAGCAGTAGTTGTAGCAGCTGTAGTAGTCGAAGTAGTAGTAGTAGTAGTCAGCAAGAGCATTTCTTTCTATGATGGAGCCAACAATGAAAGAAGTTTGCTATACTTTGCGCAATACGAGCGGAATAGACTCGTGCACCCGAGCACCAAACTATAACCGCCTGCAGAGTGCTGCGCAGATTTTTCTTTTCTTATCAGAAGCATACATATTAGTAGTAGTAGCAGTAGTAGCCGTTAGTAGTAGTAGTAGTTAGTAATATGAATAGTTAGTTGTAAACAGTAGTAGTAGTACTAGTTAGTCGTTAGTAGTGGTTAGTAGTAGTAGTTGCTAGTAGTAGTAGTAGTTGGTAGTAGTTGTAGCAATTAGTAGCATCAGTAGTACTAGTTAGTAGTAGCAGTAGTAGTAGTAGCAGTAGGAGTAGGAGTAGTAGTAGTAGTTTAGTGGTAGTTAGTAGTAGGGTTTAATAGTAGTTAGTAGTAGTAGTAGTAGTAGAAGTAGTAGTAACAGTAGTGGCTGGGATTAGTAGTAGTAGTAGCAGCAGCAGTAGTAGCAGTAGTAGTAGTAGTAGTTAGTAGTTGTTAGGAGTAGTAGTATTTAGTAGCAGCAGTAGTAGTAGTAGCAGTAAGAGTAGCAGTAGTAGTTATTGTAGTAGTAGTTACTAGTAGCAGCAGTAGCAGCAGTAGTAGTTAGTAGTAGCAGCAGTACCAGCAGTAGTAGTAGTAGCTGTAGTAGTAGTAGCAGAAGTAGTGGATTAGCAGTAACAGAAGTAATATTAGTTGGTAGTAGTAGTAGTTGCATCAGTAGCTGTAGTAGCAGTAGTAGTAGTTGGGGCAGTTAGTAGTAGTAGTTGTAGTAGTAGTAGCAGTAGCAGCAGTAGTAGCAGTAGCAGCACAAGTAGTACTAGTAGTTATTTGCAGTAGTTAGTTATAGTAGTAGTTAGTTGTAGTAGCAGGAGTAGTTTGTAGTAGTAGTAGTAGTAGTAGTAGCAGTGGTATTAAGTAGTGGTGGAGGTGGTGGTAGAGTAGTAGCGGTAGTAGTGGTGGTGGTAGAATAGTAGTGGTTGCAGTAGTATAGTAGTAGTTAGATGTAGTAGTCAGTAGGCAAACGTAGTAGTTAGAACTGGTGGTGGTGGTGGTAGTGTTAGTAGTAGTAGTGGTGGTGGTGGTTGAGTTGTAGTGGTAGTTGTAGTTGTAGTGGTGGTGGTGATGGTAGTAGTAGTATTAGTATTAGAAGCAGTAGTTGTAGCAGCAGTAGTAGTAGAAGTAGTAGTAGTAGCAGTAGTAGTAGTAGTAGTCAGCAAGAGCGTTTCTTTCTGTGATGGAGCCAACAATGAAAGAAGTTTGCTATACTTTGCGCAAGACGAGCGGAATAGACTCGTGCACCCGAGCACCAAACTACGACCGCCTGCAGAGTGCTGCGAAGATTTTTCTTTTCTTATCAGAAGCATACATATTAGTAGTAGTAGCAGTAGTAGCCGTTAGTAGTAGTAGTAGTTAGTAATATGAATAGTTAGTTGTAAACAGTAGTAGTAGTACTAGTTAGTCGTTAGTAGTGGTTAGTAGTAGTAGTTGCTAGTAGTAGTAGTAGTTGGTAGTAGTTGTAGCAATTAGTAGCATCAGTAGTACTAGTTAGTAGTAGCAGTAGTAGTAGTAGCAGTAGGAGTAGGAGTAGTAGTAGTAGTTTAGTGGTAGTTAGTAGTAGGGTTTAATAGTAGTTAGTAGTAGTAGTAGTAGTAGAAGTAGTAGTAACAGTAGTGGCTGGGATTAGTAGTAGTAGTAGCAGCAGCAGTAGTAGCAGTAGTAGTAGTAGTAGTTAGTAGTTGTTAGGAGTAGTAGTATTTAGTAGCAGCAGTAGTAGTAGTAGCAGTAAGAGTAGCAGTAGTAGTTATTGTAGTAGTAGTTACTAGTAGCAGCAGTAGCAGCAGTAGTAGTTAGTAGTAGCAGCAGTACCAGCAGTAGTAGTAGTAGCTGTAGTAGTAGTAGCAGAAGTAGTGGATTAGCAGTAACAGAAGTAATATTAGTTGGTAGTAGTAGTAGTTGCATCAGTAGCTGTAGTAGCAGTAGTAGTAGTTGGGGCAGTTAGTAGTAGTAGTAGTTGTAGTAGTAGTAGCAGTAGCAGCAGTAGTAGCAGTAGCAGCACAAGTAGTACTAGTAGTTATTTGCAGTAGTTAGTTATAGTAGTAGTTAGTTGTAGTTGCAGGAGTAGTTTGTAGTAGTAGTAGTAGTAGTAGTAGTAGTAGCAGTGGTATTAAGTAGTGGTGGAGGTGGTGGTAGAGTAGTAGCGGTAGTAGTGGTGGTGGTAGAATAGTAGTGGTTGCAGTAGTATAGTAGTAGTTAGATGTAGTAGTCAGTAGGCAAACGTAGTAGTTAGAACTGGTGGTGGTGGTGGTAGTGTTAGTAGTAGTAGTGGTGGTGGTGGTTGAGTTGTAGTGGTAGTTGTAGTTGTAGTGGTGGTGGTGATGGTAGTAGTAGTATTAGTATTAGAAGCAGTAGTTGTAGCAGCAGTAGTAGTAGAAGTAGTAGTAGTAGCAGTAGTAGTAGTAGTAGTCAGCAAGAGCGTTTCTTTCTGTGATGGAGCCAACAATGAAAGAAGTTTGCTATACTTTGCGCAAGACGAGCGGAATAGACTCGTGCACCCGAGCACCAAACTACGACCGCCTGCAGAGTGCTGCGAAGATTTTTCTTTTCTTATCAGAAGCATACATATTATTAGTAGTAGCAGTAGTAGCCGTTAGTAGTAGTAGTAGTTAGTAATATGAGTAGTTAGTTGTAATCAGTAGTAGTAGTACTAGTTAGTTGTTAGTAGTGGTTAGTAGTAGTAGTTGGTAGTAGTAGTAGTAGTAGTTGTTAGTAGTTGTAGCAATTAGTACCATCAGTAGTACTAGTTAGTAGTAGCAGTAGTAGTAGTAGCAGTAGGAGTAGTAGTAGTAGTAGTAGTAGTAGTAGTAGTAGTTGTTAGTAGTTGTAGCAATTAGTACCATCAGTAGTACTAGTTAGTAGTAGCAGTAGTAGTAGTAGCAGTAGGAGTAGTAGTAGTAGTAGTAGTAGTAGTAGTTTAGTGGTAGTTAGTAGTAGTAGTAGTAGAAGTATTAGTAACAGTAGTGGCTTGGATTAGTAGTAGTAGTTAGCAGTAGTAGTAGCAGCAGCAGTAGTAGCAGTCATAGTAGCGGTAGTAGTAGTAGCAGTAGTAGTAATAGTAGTAGTTAGTAGTTGTTAGGAGTAGTAGTAGTTAGTAGCAGCAGTAGTAGTATTTAGTAGTAGCAGTAGTAGTAGTAGCAGTAAGAGTAGTAGTAGTAGTAGTTGTAGTAGTAGTAGTTAGTTGTAGCAGCAGTAGCAGCAGTAGTAGTAGCTGTAGTAGTAGTAGTAGTAGTTGTTGTAGTGGTAGTTAGTAGCAGTAGTAGTAGTAGCAGTAGCAGTACCCTTAGGAGTATTAGTAGTAGTAGTTAGTTGTATTGAGTAGTAGTATTTAGTTGCAAAGTAGTAGCTGTTTGGAGTTAGTAGAAGTAGTAGTTAGTAGTAGTAGGAGTTTGTTGATATTAGTAGTAGCAGTAGTAGTTAGTAGTAGCAGCAGTAGTAGTAGAAGATAGTAGTAGTAGTACTTAGTAGCAGTAATAGTTAGTAGTAATAGTGCTAGTAGTAGTTAGTTGTTAGTAGTAGTTATTAGTCTCAGTCAGTAGGTAGTAACAGTTAGTAGTGGTGGTGGGGGTGGTAGATTTGTAGCAGTAGTAGTGGTGGTGGTGGTGGTGGTGAAGTACAGGTTTTCCCCCTGAATTTAATCCTAGCGCCGGCGGAAATATGTGCGCCAAATGATATAATTTAAGCGCGATGTAATTTAATTCGAGTGCCAAACATTTGATCATAGCGCCAGCATATTTAATCCAAGCGCCAACTTGATTAATCTCAGCGCCAACCAATTTAATCCCAGTGCCAACGCAATAATTAAAGTGCCAGCGAATTTATTCCGGGTGCCAACCAATTTAATCCACATGTGAAAAATGAATGCCTTGGTTGACTCCAAAGCACGAAACATGAATTCCAGAAATAAGTAGAAATTCAGATCACATTCCCGACCATGCGACGAGTAAGCGAAGCGTCAGCTTTTGGGATAGCTTTCGTCAATATTATGACAAACGCACAATCTTGGCACAGAAATACAGAAGAGTACCAGAGGTTTCTCTTACTGGCTCTATATTCTAAGAGGACAATTTATCCCACAAATGTGCGCAGAATATAAACAGAATTAAAATGTCTTCGATGAAACACACAATTAATTTATCGCACAATTAAAAAACGTTTTAATAAACCGTATCTAATTTAACTATATGTAATTTCATCACCCAAACATTACACAGCCAATGCCAAAAAGTTCCAAAGCTGACGGCAAGTGTTCCGCCTCTGTTTACTCAGTGCCGAATTGTCGTCTTTTTTTGAGCCATGTTAAGAGAATGGATGAAAGCACAGACACGTGAATTCGCTATTAGAAAAAGGTGTACTTTCTTTTACAAAAAATAGAAATGTTTTCTCAAAAGCATAAAACAAAAACTGCTAGAAACGCAGAAGACAAGACATTTCAAAGCAGGCGGCAATCTTCGCGCCTCCGTTGTGTATGCCGCGTGGTCGTCTGCATTTGCACGACGGACTAGAGCCGGGCGGTGGTGGTGCGTACTCGTATGCTATAGGAAGGTAGTAGTCTGCCTGTTTTCATTAATTTCGCATGAACTTTAAGGCGCATTATTTTCTTCCATGGAAGCTGATGAGCAG
The DNA here is from genome assembly GCF_055883805.1 of Amblyomma maculatum. Lineage (NCBI taxonomy): Eukaryota > Metazoa > Arthropoda > Arachnida > Ixodida > Ixodidae > Amblyomma > Amblyomma maculatum. The sequence goes on from NC_139344.1 coordinate 61,284,366, forward strand.
TGCCCTGACATCCTAACTGGGCACCGAAAACGGGGACCGCCGTTCAAGCCTGCAGGTGCACCAAGAAGAAAGAACAGCAAAGTCTCCGAGCATGACAGGGCCAGAATTCTCGAAGTCTCGAGGCGTGGAGATGTGAAAAAACTGGCAAACACGCTGGGCATCAATTTAAAGACGGCGAGATCCATTGCAGCGAGCGATAGAGAAGTGTTGAAGAAAGGCGGAACATCGAAGAAATTCGGAAATGAGGTAGTAACGGCTCTGTTGTATACTTTCTGTTGTATACTTTCCTCTTTAGCGATACCTGTAAGCTGCTAGTCATAATCTGTGAGTGCTTGCCAAATGCGCTCCATCCCAATCTTATTCTTCTTGTTATTTCCTTTTCATGGTCCGGATCTGCGGTTACTACCTGTCCTAAGTAGACATATTCGCCTACTACTTCCAGTACTTCGCTACCTAATGTAAACTGGTGTTCCTTTCTGAGGCTGTTGAACATTACCTTATTCTTCTGCATATTGATTTTCAAGCCTACCTTTCTACTTTTCCTGTCTAGGTCACCAATCATTATTTCCAGTTCATCCCCCTAGTTGCTTAGCAAAGCAATGTCATCAGCGAATCGCAGATCACTGAGGTATTCTCCATCTACCCTTATCCCTAACTGTTCCCATTCCAAGTCTCTGAATGCTTCCTGGAAGCAAGCTGTGAATAGTACTGGGGAGATTGTGTCTCCTTGCCTAACACCTTTCTTTATGGGAATTTTGTTACTTTCTTTATGCAGAACTATGGTTGCTGTGCAGCCACTATATATATCTTCCAGCACTTTCACGTACGGCTCGTCTACCCCCTGATTTCGCAATGTCTGCATCACCGCCGAGGTTTCAACTGAGTCAAATGCTTTTTCGTAATCAATGAATGCTATGTATAAGGGCTGGTGATATTCCGAGAATATTTTTATCACCTGATTGATGGTATGAATATGATCGATAGTAGAGTACCGTTTCCGAAAACCTGCTTGATCCTTTTCTTGATTGCAGTCTAAGGTTGGCCTGATTCTATTAGCAATTACCTTAGTAAATACCTTATACGTAACAGACAGTAAGCTGATTGGTCTGTAATTTGTAAGGTTCTTAGAGTCCCCTTTCTTATGAATGAGGATAATGTTTGCATTCTTCCATTGTTCCGGTACCAGTATTTATGTAAATCATGTTATACCTGCCTGTAATTGCCTCTTCTGGAGGTTTCACATAACTGTCCTAAGCATATCTATGCCATCAATAAAGACTATGTTTACTCTAAAAACTAGGTTAATTATACACTATCGGCAGAAAATATGCAACAGTAACTGTTCCGCTTTACAAGTGTGTACTGAACGACCTCCAAATGTTTCCTGCGACATTACTATTCTGCCCGAAGCTTCGAAATGAATATTCAGACCAACATGTTGGGCGTGAAGTGGGCCAGGCCGCATTATTGCAGTGTTGGGAATAAATTTCTCTCATGTTACCGAGTGTCGCATACAAGCAAAGAAAGAGTGCTTAGTATTTCATTTCACACTTGATTATTGGAACTTGGACAGCCCCGAAAATGCCAGATTTAACCCATGAGGGCAGCACGTCGGTCAGCCCCAAGCGGACTGGCTTTCACAAATCCCGTGCTTGTACAATTCAGGTATTGAAGGGATTAATCGATTTAAAAATTAAAACCTTGATCAATGGGATGGCACTGCCTGCACAAACGTGGGACCCACTAATGATTCTGTTGTGCTGCCCACATTCGTCTACCTGGGTGAATGCGGGCAACCCACGCGGGGCCCCTCTGGGTACATGTTGCAAAACCCGCATGGGCCCCGTATGGGCTACCCTCACGGGCCCAACGCGGGCCCCCACGTCATAGCCCACTTTGTGCTACTAGGGTAGTAGCAGCAGTAACAGCAGTAGTAGTAGCTGTAGTAGTAGTAGTAGCTGTAGTGGTTGTTAGTAGCAGTAGTAGTAGTAGCAGTAGCAGTACCATTAGGAGTAGTAGTAGTAGTAGTATTTATTGCAGTAATAGTAGCTGTTTCGAGTTATTATTATTATTATTATTAGTAGTAGTTAGTAGTAGTAGTTAGCTGTAGTAGTATAGCAGTTAGTAGTAGAAAAAGTAGTAGTTGTAGTTAGTAGTAGCAGTAATAGTTAGTAGTAGTAGTACTAGTAGTAGTTAGTTGTTAGTAGTAGCTAGTAGTAGTAGTTAGTAGGTGTGGTGGGGTTGATAGATTTGTAGTAGTAGTAGTGGTGGTGGTGGTGGTAGATTTGTTGTAGTAGTAGTGGTGGTGGTGGTGGTAAATAGCAGTGGTAGTAGTAGTGGTGGTAGCGGTTGTAGTAGTAGTAGGAGTAGTAGTAGAAGTAGTAGTAGTAGCAGTAGTAGTAGCAGTAAGTAGTAGTAAGTAGTAGCAGTAGTAGTAGCAGTAGTATTAGTTAGTAGTAGAAAGAGTAGTTAGAAGTATTTTGTAGTGGCAGTGGCAGTGGTAGTGGTGATAGTGGGAGTTAGTAGTAGGTGGTAGTAGTAGTAGTTAGTAGTAGTAGTAGCAGTAGCAGTACCATTAGGAGCAGTAGTAGCAGTAGTATTTATTGCAGCAATAGTAGCTGTTTGGAGTTATTATTATTATTATTAGTAGTAGTGGTAGTAGTTAGTAGTAGTAGGAGTAGTAGCAGCAGTAGCAGAAGCAGTAGTTAGTAGTAGTAGTTAGCTGTAGTAGTATAGCAGTTAGTAGTAGAAAAAAGTAGTAGTAGTAGTTAGTAGTAGCAGATATAGTTAGTAGTAGTAGTTAATAGGTAGTAGTTAGTAGTGGTGGTGGGGCTGGTAGATTTGTAGTAGCAGTAGTAGTAGCAGTAGTATTAGTTAGTAGTAGAAATAGTAGTTAGAAGTGTTTTGTAGTGGTAGTGGCAGAGGTAATGGTGATTGTGGGAGTTAGTAGTAGGTGGTAGTAGTAGTAGTTCGTAGATAGCAGTTAGTAGTAGTAGTAGTAATAGACTCAGTACTAGCAGTATTATTTAGTAGTAGTTAGTAATGGTAGTGGTAGTAGTAGTACAGCCCGGAACACTTATAACGAACTTGATGGTCACGCGGCATTTGTTCGTTGTATCCAAAGTTCGTAGTAAGTGGACCACCTATAATACGGGCAAAAAGAGCAAGCGAGACGAAAGCTAACTTTATTATTGAAAAAAGTCCGTGATGCATGTCTGCTTTTTCAAAGCTGATAGCATCACTGCCGTTTCTAATTTTTCCAGCGCGGTAATGTGTTCATCGCCAAGGCCTCTGCTGCACACGAGTTCCTTGAGCGATGCGATGTAACCTATCGCGGTTGAAGCGTTCACAGCAACCGGCGGTAGAGCAGCATCCTCGTCATCGTCCTCGTCGGTCTCTGGGCAGTCAGGAAGGGCTCGCATGCAACGCACAATAGCTTCGTCAGTGCATGGCTCCGCAATGAGGCGTCGTCATCAGCAGAAACGAAATCGTGCCAGGCAACGTCAGGTCCGGCCAGCTGCGTGTCAACGACGCGTTTCCACAAGTCCTCGTGCGACTGGCCTTCCGGTGGGTGATCTATGGCGTCCTCGGTGCCTGGGCCCATAAAACCCGCCTTGCGGAAGCAATTTGCTATGCACTCCGCGGTGAGTGCCATCCACGCACTTTCAACATCTCCACGGCGGCAAGCAAGCTGATGCGAACTGCATGGCAGCATCTATCGCGATCAACAAGCGTTGGATGACGCGCCGCCGGTAGCACACCTTGAACGCATGAATGATGCCCATATCCAGCGGCTGAATTTTGAGCCGGTAGAGCAGGCGCCTGACTTTCCGGATTGGCCGACGCAGATCACGTGGATGCATCATAGCGCCGCGGGCGGCGCTACTATCTCTTTCGTCACCGCGTGCGCGCGCTTTTTCGTTTTCATTTTTGAACGCGCGTTTTTTAAACTTTATTTTACCCGCAAAGGAGCGCCGGGGGACGCTTTGTGCGCTCTGTGTTCGCGTCGTGTCAGGGTAACACAAAGTGCGCGAAATTCGCCTGCCGTGGGTTCGCAGTCGAGCGAAACCGCGCCAAACACCACCGGCTCGTCAACTACGGGGGCCCGACAGCTTCGCGTTTGCCCTAACCGAGTGTTGAGGCCACAACAGTTCGTTCTATGAGAGACACTGTGCCATTGCCCCAATACATATTTTGATGGTAGCACCGCCCTCGTTCGTACTAAGCGAGCGTTCGTTATATCTGCGGCTGTTATAAGTGGGCTGGACTGTAATAGTTGTAGTAGTGGCAGTAGCAGTAGCAGTAGTAGTAGTAGTAGTAGTAGTAGTAGAAGTTCGTAGTAGTAGTAGTAGTTATTAGTAGCAGTAGTAGTAGTTAGTAGTAGTAGTAGTAGGGATAGCAGCAGTAGTAGTAGTAGCAGTAGGAGTAATAGTAGTAGTAGTGGTAGTTAGTTGTAGTTAGTAATATCAGTTAGTAGTAGTAGTATCTGTAGTGGTAGTTAGTTGTAGTTAGTAGTAGTAGTAGAAGTAGTAGCAGTTAGTAATAGTAGTGGTTGTAGTAGTAGTAGTAGTAGCAGTAGGAGTAGTAGTTGTATGGGTAGTTAGTAGTAGTAGTAATAGTAGTAACAGTAGCAGTAGTAGTATTAGTGTTAGTAGTTAGTAGTGGTAGTTTGTTTTACTTGTGGTAGTAGTTAGGAGCAGTTGTTAGTAGTAGTAGTAGTTAGTGGCAGTGGTGGTGGTACAGTAGTAGTGGTAGTAGTGGTGATGGTAGTAGAGTAATAGTGGTAGTAGTTAGTAGTAGTAGCAGTTAGTAGTTTAGTATTAGTAGTAGTAGTATTAAACTCAGTAGTAGCTAGTAGTGGCACTGGGTGTGCTCCTTGTAGTAGTAGTAGTTAGTAGTAGCAGTAGCAGTAGTAGTAGCAGTAGTTGCAGCAGTAGGAGTATTAGTAGTATTAGTAGCATTAGTTAGTAGTCATAATCATCATCTTCCGCCTGCTATATCCATTGCAGGGCGAAGGCCTCTCCTATATTTCTGCACTTAACCCGGGTCTGTGCTAGCTACATCCACTTGACCCCTGCGAGCCTCTTAATCTCGTATGCCCACCTAATTTTTTGCCGCCCCTTGCTACGCTTTCCTTTACTTGGAATCCAGTTTGTTACCCTAAGCGACCATCGGTTATCTTCTCTTCGCACTACATGTCCTGCCCATGCCCATTTCTTCTTGATTTCCACTAGAATGTCAGTAACTTGAGTTGTTTCTCTGACCCACTCTGTATGCTTCCACTCTTAATGTTACCCTTACCATTTTCGTTTCATAGTCCTCTGTTGTCCCCAACCTAAGAAGAACCCTCTTGGTTAGCCTCCACGCTTCAACCCAATAGTTAGTTGTAGTAGTAGTTAGTAGTAGTAGGAGCAGTAGCAGCAGTAGCAGTAGTAGTAGTAGTAGCAGTAGTGGTAGTAGCAGTAGCGGTAGTAGTGGTAGTAGTAGTAGTTACTAGAATGTAGTCATTAGAAGTACTAGTAGCAGTAGTAGTAGTATTATTATTACTAGGTAGTAGTAGTTAGTAGATAGTTGCAGTAGTAGTAGCACTAGTAGCTGTTAGTAGTAGTAGCTAGTAATATTAGTAGTTAGTAGCAGTAGTAGTTAGTTGTTAGGAGTAGTTAGTAGTATATTAGTAGTTAGTTGTTAGTAGTAGTTAGTAGTAGCAGTTGGTAGTAGTAGTAGTTGTAGTAGTTAGTAGTACCTGTAGTAGTAGTTTAGTAGTACTAGCAGTAGCAGGAGGAGTAGTAGTAGCAGTTAGTAGTGGTAGTTATTATTAGTAGTAGCAGCAGCAGTAGGAGCGGTAGTAGTAGTAGTAGTTAGTAGTTGTTAGTAGTAGTAGTTGCAGTAGTAGTAGCTGTACAAGTAGTAGTAGTAGCAGTAGTAGTAGTAGTAGTAGGAGCAGTTAGTAGTAGCAGTTATTAGTAGTAGCGGCAGCAGCAGTAGTAGTTGCAGTAGTAGTAGTAGTTAGTAGCACCAGTAGCAGTAGTAGCCGTACCAGTAGTAGCAGTGAGTAGTAGTAATAGTAGTTAGTAGCAGTAGCAGCAGTAGTAGTTGCTGTAGTAGTAGTAGTTAGTAGTAGCAGCAGTAGCAGTAGGAGTAGTAGTAGTAGTAGTAGTATTTAGTGGTAGTTAGTAGTAGTATTTAGTTGGAGTAATAGTAGCTGTTAGGAGTTGGTAGTAGTAGTAGTAGTTAGTAGTAGTATTGGTAGTAGTAGATTAGCAGTAGCAGTAGCAGTTAGTAATAGTAGTGGCAGTGGTAGTGCTCGTAGTAGTAGTGCAGTAGTTAGTAGTAGTAGTGGTAGTAGTAGTAACAGTAGCAGTAGGAGTGGTAGTAGTAGTGGTAGTTAGTAGTAGTAGTAGTAGTAGCAGCAGTAGTAGCACTAGTAGTAGTAGTAGTTTGTAGTAGTAGTTAGTTGTTCTAGCAGTAGTAGTAGCTTGTAGTAGTAGTAGTGGTATTATGTAGTGGTGGAGTTGGTGGTAGAGTTGTAGCAGTTGTAGTGGTGATGGTGGTAGAGTAATAGTGGTTGGAGAAGTAAGGAGTAGTAGTTAGTAGGCAGTAGTAGTAGTTAGTACTGGTGGTGTTGGTAGTAGAGTAGTAGTGGTAGTAGTAGTAGTAGTAGAGATGGTGATGGTAGTAGTAGTAAGAGTATTAGAAGTAGTAGTTGTAGCAGCAGTTGTAGTCGAAGGAGTAGTAGTAGCGGCAGCAGTAGTAGTAGTAGCAGTAGTAGTCGGCAAGAGCATTTCTTTGTGACGGAGCCAACAATGAAAGAAGTTTCCTATACTTTGCGCAATACACCCCGCCGGGGTGGCGCAGTGGTTACGGCGCTCGACTACTGTTCCCAAGGATGCGGGATCGAATCCCGGCCTCGGCAGCAGCTTTTCGGTGGAGGCGAAAAGCAAGGCGCCCGTGTGCTGTGCGATGTCAGCGCACGTTAAAGAACCCCAGGTGGTTGGAATTTCCGTAGTCCTCCACTACGGCGTCTCTCATAGCCTAAGTCGCTTTGGGACGTTAAACCCCACAAATCAAATCAAGATCACTTTGCGCAATACGAACGGAATAGACTCGTGCACCCGAACACCAAACTATCCCGTCGGCCGAGCGCTGCGCAGATTTTTTTTTTCTTTTCAGAAGTGTATATATTATTAGTAGTAGTTGCAGTAGTAGCCATTTGTAGTAGTAGTTAGTAATATGAATAGTTAGTACTAGTAGTAGTTAGTTGTTAGGAGTAGTTAGTATTAGTAGTAGTAGTTGGTTGTTAGTAGTTGTTAGTAGTTGGTAGTGTTAGTAGTATTTAGTAGTTGTTGTAGTAGTTAGTAGCAGCAGTAGTACTATTTAGTAGTAGCAGTAGTAGTAGTAGTAGCAGTAGCAGTAGTAGTAGAAGTAATTGTAGTGGTTGTTTGTAGTAGTAGTAGCAGCAGCAGTAGTAGAAGTAGTAGTAGTGGTAGTAGTAGTAGCAGTAGTAGTAGTGGTGGTAGTTAGTAGCAGCAGTAGTATTTAGTAGCAGCAGTAGTAGTAGTTAGTAGTAGCAGTAGTAGTAGTAGCAGAAGGTGTAGTGGTAGTAGTAGTTTTTATACTGGCAGTTAGTAGTAGTTAGTAATAGTAGTAGTAGTAGTAGTTAGTAGTAGCAGCAGTAGTAGTAGCTGTAGTAGTAGTAGTGATATTTTGTAGTAGTAGTGTGTAGCAGTACCATTAGGAGTAGTAGTATTAGTAGTTAGTTGTAGTTAGTAGTAGTATTTAGTTGCAGTGATAGCTGTTTGGAGTTAGTAGCAGTAGTAGTTAGTAGTAGTAGTAGTAGTTTGTTGTTAGTAGTAGTTAGTAGTTATTGGCAGTGGTGGTGGTAGAGTAGTAGTGTTAGTAGAAGTAGTAGTAATGGTGGTGGTGGTAGAGTAGTGAAAGTATTAGTTGTAGTAGTGGTAGCAGTGGTTGTAGTAGTTAGTAATAGTTTGTAGTAGTTAGTAGAGGCAGTGGTAGTGGTAGTAATTGTAGTAGTGGCTGTGGTAGTGGTAGTAGTTGTAGTAGTGGCAGTGGTAGTGGTAGTGGTGTTAGTAGTAGTCGGGGTGGTAGTGGTGGTGATGGTGGTAGTAGTAGTTAGTGGTATTCGTAGTTAGTAGTAGTAGTAGTACTGGTAGTAGTTAGTAGTATTAGCAGTTGTTAGTAGTAGTAGCAGTTGTGGGAGTAGTAGTAGTTAATAGTGGCAGTGGTAGTGCTCAACCAGTATCACAAGCTTCACTTCTTACAGAAATGAAATCTATTCGTCTTAAACTTTCCCAGCATGACGAAACATTTCAGGAAATCAAAAACAGACTGGCCAAAATTGAAGCTGACTGTTCATCAATGATAGCTCTTAAAGAACAGATGAACCACATACAAGAATTCTCCGAACAAAATGCTGTGCAAATTGCCAGCATTGAAAACAGACTGGATGATTCGGACGACAGATTACGCAGATCAAACCTTTTGTTTTTCGGCCATGAAGATGTCGAACGCGAAACATGGGCGCAATCGGAAGACCTCGTAATCCAGCATTGTAGTACGCTGTTAGATACTACCCTCGTTCCTCTTGATATTGAAAGAGCTCACAGGCTGGGAAAGTTCAGGGCGGACCGTGACCGACCAATCATCGTTAAGTTTGTCCACTTTAAGGTTAAAGAAAAGCTACTTTCATGTGGCAAAAAACTAAAAGGTACAGGTTACAGCATTTCTGAAGATTACTGTCCGCACACGCTTACCGCTAGGAAGCACCTCCTGGAATTCGGTAAAGCACAAAAAGGAAAATATAAACTTAGACACAACAAACTAATCATCGGAAACAAAACCTACATATTTGACCACAGCATTCAGCAGGTTATCCCCCACCCTTTAAACTCGTAGAAGGAAATCATTCGTGTCCTAACCTTTCATACATCTCTTTTTTATATACTAATATTCGAAGCCTTTTGCCAAAGCTTGATGCACTCCGTAATATAATTCACACAACAGAATCTAACCTGGTCATTCTTACCGAAACGTGGCTCAATTCATCAGTCGCAGACTCCGAAGTACTTTCGCTTTCTTCAGATTTCAATATTTTCCGGCGTGATCGAAATAATAAACGTGGTGGTGGTGTACTGATAGCCGCCCACCGCAGCCTTCAGTGCACTGAATTTAGGACATCCTCCCTCTTAGAAATTACATTTGTTATTAGTAACGCCTCTTATCCACCAATAGTAATTGGCGTCTGCTATCGCCCTCCTGATGCTGATATTTCTTTCGTTGCCGAGTTCCACGAGGTCCTTTTTATCAGTAACCAGCGCATACCGTCTATCGCCTATCCTGCTTTTCGGAGACTTCAATTTCCCTGCGATAACTTGGTCAAATCTTGCCTCAGTTCTATTACAAAACAACAGCGAAAGTGACTTCGTAAACACTTGCCTAACGTTTGGACTAACGCAAGCAGTCACAGAGCCGACGCGTCGCGGTAGCAAATCATCAAACTCACTCGATCTGGTTTTAGCTTCCGAGCCCGATATGCTCTCCGCTCACATATTTGCCAGGGCTTAGTGACCATTCAACTTTGCACGGTTCCTTTCATTGTCATCTGCCGCATACGCCTAAAATAATGAAAACAATAACACTATACGACAGAGGGAATTATTCCATAATTAATGCAGCACTCGAAGAATTTTGCATCTGGCTTCTTCACGTTTTTTCAAAACGCTCCGTAGAAACTAACTGGTTACTTTTTAAGAACAAAATGCATGAGTTGATACTAACGCACATACCAACTGCTACTATAAGAGAAAAGCAGTCATCACCATGGTTTAACATCACGTTGAAGCGTCTTAATAACAAAAAGAAAAGGCTATTCCGCTCAGCTAAAAAAACTAACAACCAATGTTCATGGCAAAAGTATTACGCAGCGGAAAAGGAGTTTGAATCACTTGCTAGCAAAACTAAACGGTCTTTTTATTCATCAGTTATGCCAACAATGATAACAAATAACCCTAAAAAGTTTTGGAATACGATTTGCCCCAAACACTCGCAACCGTTACAACTATGCGATAAGCAGAACCGTCCAATCCCTGACAATAAAATAGCCGAAGAACTTAACCACACATTCACATCTGTATTAACGCAAGAACCCGCCAACACTTTACCAGATTTCCCTAGCTATGATCACGCAGTCATGCCTGATATCATTTTCAATCCTTCCGGTATCGCAAAAATTATAGACTCACTAAACCTTACATCTTCATCAGGTGTCGATGGCATCAACTCAAAAGTACTAAAACACACCAAAACTGTTGTCAGCGTCATTTTATGTCATATTTTTCAGCAATCATTGTCATCAGGAGTGGTGCCGGAAGACTGGAAAATAGGCAAGGTTGTTCCAGTTCCGAAAAAAGGTCCTCCAGCTTCATGTTCTAGTTATCGTCCTATTTCACTAACAAGCGTCTCTTCAAAACTAATGGAACATGTGCTTTCCTCTCACATGATAAAATTTCTAATTTCTATAGCCTTTTTTCATCCTAATCAACATGGTTTTCGTAAAGGACTGTCATGTGAAACTCAACTAGCTTTATTCATCAATGACATAAGTTCTAACCTGGATTTAAACGTACCTGTAGATGCTCTTTTTTTAGATTTTGAAAAAGCATTCGACAAAGTTCCCCATCAGCGACTTTTACTCAAACTTTCACGATTACGCATTAACCCTCTTGTATTGGAATGAATACGTAATTTTCTCACTAACCGGAAGCAATTTGTGTACGCTAACAAACTCTCATCGACTTGCTCCCCAGTCCTCTCCGGCGTTCCCCAAGGCACTGTACTTGGACTCTTGCTCTTCCTAATCTACTATAATGATCTGCCTAGTAAGATTATTTCTAACATCCGCCTATTTGCACACGACTGCGTCATCTACCGTCCCATCCATAACAGTTCCGACTCTCGCATTCTTCAAGATGACTTTAAACGCGCTGAAGCCTGGTGCGACAAATGGTTAATGTCTTTAAACACTAATAAAACGTCATTACTCTCTTTTCATCGACGACAGCACTATCAACCCTCCAGATATGTCATCTGTGGCTCCGAAATTTCATCTGTCTAATCATACAAATACCTTGGCATCACAGTTTCTAACACACCTAATTGGTCTGCACATGTAACGAACATTGCTAACAAAGCCAATCGCACTCTTGGTTACCTCCGTTGAAATTTGCGCCTCGCCCCTGCCTCGATTAAAGCACTAACTTACCTCACGTTCGTTCGATCTAAGCTAGAATATGCATGCTCAATCTGGGACCCTCATCAAGCTAACCTTTGTAACATCCTCGAATCAATTCAAAATCATCGCGCAGCAAGATTTATTTTTTCAGACTATTCTTATCACTCCAGCATAACTGCTCTTAAATCTAAGGCTCACCTTACTAAGCTCAATTTGAGACGCTGCATCTTTAGGCTTTGCCTTTTTCATAAATTTTATCACACACCACTTGATGTTTCGGTGATATTACCAGCTCATCGCTTCTCAAACCGCACCAGCCATCCCAAAGTTGTCTACCCTCCACCAGCGCAGACTACAGCTCATCTTCGCTCGTTCTTCGTAAAAACTGCTCGGGACTGGAACAATCTGCCAGTCGACTTCGTGCACCACTCCAATCCATCTCAATTCAAGGCAGCCATCGAATCTATTTTCATATGAAATAGAATGTAATACCCCATTCCTGGGGCATTTGAGGTATTGATAATAAATAAATATAATAAATAAATAGTAGTAGTAGTAGTTAGTAGTAGTAGTCGTGGTATTAGTAGCAGTAGTAGTAGTAGCAGAAGCAGTTGCTGTAGTAGCAATAGTCGGTGCAGTAGCAGCAGTAGTAGTAGTTGTTGTAGTTAGTAGTGGTTAGTAGTAGTAGTTAGTAGTTGCTAGTAGTAGTAGTTGTAGCAGCAGTAGCAGCATTAGGAGCACTAGTAGTAGTAGTAGTAGTTAGTAGCAGTTGTTAGTAATAGTAGTAGTTTGTATTAGTCTTGTGTAACGTCCTTTGGCACACTGTCGACCATGCTCTAAACATATTTGATGTAATGCTTCCATGCAATGAGCCTGCAAAACAAAGCTGTTGCTAAGATTCTCCGGTACTACATCGCTATGTGCATGCTTGAGTCATCGTTGAGCTGGTGGAACACCGAAAGAGGAAAAAATGCAATAAAAGCGAAAAACAAACAAAAAAAAGGTCCCAACAAATGAGTAAAATATCAATACTCTGTAAAAATTTACGCCGCTGCAAATATTGAGAATTTGCCAAGCATTGACTTGAAAAAGCTAACGAGCTGCAAGCTCCAAGCATCTGCACACATGAAAAAAAAAAAAAATGTCGAATATGGAGGTGTTCAACTTTTGAACTATTTGGTTTGTGAATATCGAACATTAGATAGGAAATACGACAAGAGCTGTATCGAAATATTTGCCAATGCTTCACCGAAGACTTTAGCGCGCATCTGTAAACAGCGTTCTTGTAGTGTAACGCTCTTGACAAACGTTCTGTTTTTTTCCGGCCCCCGCGAGACAGTAGCTGAATAAACTGATGCTTTTGTATGCATCCAATAATGCCTGCTATTTTACGCGAAGCGTATACAGCATCGTCGTTAACCTAACCCAAAGTGGGTAAAATAGTTTTCGAAAAAAAATATGCACGTGATTTCACATCGCAGCTAGGACGCAACAGCTCTTTGTGCAGCATTCATGGTGACGTCATACCAATTCGCTTCCCATTCACCATCCATTTGGTTAGTGAAATTGGAGGCTATCTTGCGAGAAGTATTCGAACGGACGACACATGCACCTTTAGCAAGTGTAGGTTGTCATTGAGAAGTGAGATTCTGCGCTTTCTTTTCCCCAAAAACCGTCGTAAACAAAAGAAATAAAAGTATTAATTAGCTGAATGAAAAGGTGACGTTGATGGCTCTTCCAGTATACTTCTTAGGTGGAGGTGGAGCGTCCCCCTGATATCTGTATGCAGATGCTGTGCAGAACTGCACATGCTGAATTTATAGTGACAAATCAAAGAACACCATGAAACAGTCAGAAATGAAAAAGCGATTACTAGACGCTGACAAGGGATTTTGGGCACAGCCTGATGGACTGGAACAAATGCATTGATTGTCCGACGGAAGACAACGTGCGCAGCAGTAGGCTGAAGTATACAGTCTACCACATGCTTGGTGTGCTCTGAGAGAACAAAAACACACCTTTATTTTTTACTTTAAAATTACAAATATATGATACCACCTTATATTCAGCAAAACGTTTTTGAATGCCTGTCTCTCGTAGTCCTTACGTCACTGAAGGCAAGTGCGCAAGGCAAAAATATATCATGTGCTCTATGCGTTTTCAACGAATCTTGCTCAATAGTAGTCATTTGGAAAACGCTCAGCAATTTGTTACTTGGTAAGGGGGTAATATGCTGTGTATTCCATTCCAACATGCTCTAGGTGCTTCCAACGAATTTTCTTTCAATCGTAGTCGTTTCGAAAACAGTCAGGCAATTTGTTTCCTGACAAGAGCCACTGTTATGTAGATCAGAAATAAACAAGGCCGGCGTCCTGCGCGTCTCTGGCCCGTCAGCGACTAGAATCCGAAAGTAGTCTACCTCCCGTATTTTGAGCTCGCGTTTTACCAAGAGGTAGGGAACTGCAATATGGAATTACTGCGGAGGAAACGTTGGCCGCGCGCGCAGAAAACCTTTCCAGGCAAGCACAGAAATGCGCGCCGACTGAAGCGCGCGCTGTCCGTAAGGAACGGGAAAGAGGGCGAATCTGAATCTGGTGCAGACAGCTGCCTTGACTTTTTCTGGTGGTGGAGGAGAGGCCAGTTTTCCCTCCTAAAGAATTCTTCTTCCGTGTTAGGTACCTAGCACATTATTTAACTTCGTGTTTAGCGCATGATAACCCCTCCTTCCTTTCACCCGCTTTCCCCCAAGCTGCTCGCATGCCCTGAAATCCGACACAACACAGCACAACATCAGTAATCACAATGAGTAATACCTCTTTCGATGGAATAATTGGGAAATCGGCTGGTATCTGTTTTTTTTTTTTGCTTATAGTTCTAGGGAAAAAAAGGCAATGCGAATAAGTTGCAAACTAATTTCCTAATCTGGTTTACAAGCTTCAGCCATAATTAAACAGAACCACAGTGTTGAAAAAAATACTTTTCAAGGTCTATATTAGTGCAACAGAAAAATAAGTTATTTAGAACTTTAATTTGAGATTTGCTTTACGTTTATCTAGCGGCTCCAAAACCAAAGCTTGGTATTTACCCTGGAAATAACAAATTTTTTTTGTATAAATTAAAAAAAAACAAACAAACATACGGATAGAGGATTTGAGTTCTGGTTTGATCACACCACATGCTAACCACGGCTTGCACACAACTCCCTTGCCACGGTGGTGCAGCGGTTAGCGCACTCGACTGCTGTGCCCAAGGATGCGGGATCGAATCCCGGCCACGGAGGCCGCTGTTCGGTGCAGGCGAAAAGCACGGCGCCCGTCTTCTGGACGATCTCAGTGCACGTTAAGGAACCCCAGTTGGTCGAACTTTCCGGGCCACTCTACTAAGGCGCCTCTTATGGCCTGCGTCGCTTTGGAATGTTAAAATCTATCAACCAAACCACCAGAGTATATCCAAAACCAAAAACCAAAAAGAGTATATCCGAAAAGATTGTACATTAGAGTTGTAATGTGATTCGTTTGCTGTACGTGTTAACCTTTTGCATATGAGCACAGAAAACCGACAATTGAGCATGCTTTACTTTTCATATAATCAATCCGTTGGCATCAGGAAAGACCGGGGCTGAGATAAACAACAAGATATTTAAGATCATGAGCTTATAACAGTTTAGTTGCGCTTCATAGCGTAATAAAGTCACAAAAATTTTTGTTTTCAGAAAAAAAAAAGCTTTTGACTCGTTTTTTTTTTATGGAGTCATGTGCATGTGTCGCTTGGTACACAGCTCTGTTACTTTGTTGAGGTCACTAATGTAATGTGGTGTAATTGTGGGCAGTATGAATACCTCTATACAAAGCAGAGTCGCAGCGGCGAACGGTGGCGTCAAGAGCGCGCGCTGCCCCAGCTGCGGACCTGATTACGAGGGACAACGCCGCCGACGACAACGACGACGCGAAACGCAGGAACGGGCGACAAAGCGCTGCGCTCTAAAAGGTCTAGCTAAACGCCTTTGCATTAGGACCCAGGTCATTGGCTACAGAACTAATGCGGCATTTGACGATAACGCGCAATAAAAACAGCCACAAAAAATAAAATCCGCAATTGCAACCTTTAGAACACATCTTCAAACGTGTACAGTCAATTGATTTTTCTTTCATTATTTTACTCCTGAACAGCTCAGCGCGGGAAACAATACCTGTTGTATCTAAAAATATAGGAGGGCTTTTATTTTCCAACTTTCCTAAATCAAGTCCACAGCGTAGTGTTTTTGCAGTAATGTACTTTTTACTGCGAAACTGAAGGGCTTTAGTTTAAGAAAAAAAAAATACGATTATGCGTTTCGTTGAAATGTGATTTGTTATTAAAGAATAAGGTGGTCCCCAAGCTTGAGGTATGCTGTTGGATGTGAATATATGTGTCAGTATGTCAAGCAAAGTGCTTTTCACAGCAAAACGAAATGAGTACGTCCAAACTGTCAGAACTGCAGTAATGCACACTGCAGGAAAAAAGGTTTACTTAGACCTAATTTAGACGTTTAAGGTGCATGAAATTTACTACATTATGTAGACAAAAATAAGTCTCCGGAGCCAGACAGCGTCCCGAATACTTCTATCCCGCTGCGCAGAATGGTGGGTTCAATGCCTTTCAGCCAATTACCACGACTATCATTTTATTCACAATTTACACCTTACTGGGACGTTGGAAGGATCATTCCTATTCACGACTCTGGCGACAAAATATGTGCAATGAACTATACCGTAGTTTCATTATTAAACAGACGATTTCAGGCCCTTGAGTTTTTTTTTTTTTTGTTACAAAACCCAGGGACGTATTTTCATGGTGTGAACATGGGTTTCGGCGCGACCTGTCAACCCGAACTTAGTTAAATCACACAAACAATTTTTTACGCATCCGGATAAGGATGAGCAAATAGATGCGACAATCACATCGCCGCGTTGGTGCAGTGACTAGGGCCTTCGGCTACAGTGCACACGGCGGCCGCTTTTCAATGTAGGCGAAAAGCGAAAGTGTCCGTGTGCTGTGCGATGTCAGAACACATTAAAAACCCCAGGTGGTCGAAATTTTCGCACCCCTTTACAACGGCGTCTCTCATACTCTGAGTCGCTTTAGGACCCATAAACCAAACCAAGCCAGATGCGACAATCTCGACTTCGAAAAGGCCCTTCATCGTGTTTCGCACAGTAGGCTGATGGTAAAACTCCGACATCTACTGAAACTCCAGTACAATGCCCAGTAGCTTGATTTATGCCTTTTTGAAGGGCACCAACGATAATATTTTCGAATACAATTAACCGCCAGCTCCAGTCCTTTTGGGAAACCCCCCCGAGCTCCGTGCTTGACCCGCTACTGTTCCCTATTTATTTATGTGTGCATGTCATTTCTGATTCCACAGTTCACTGCCGTTTTCTTTTTCACAGATGTTTCCTTTGTGTACCTTCCTATTCAAAAAGCCGAACGACTATCGGTCGGAGGTTTCCAAGTGTTGTCAAGCCTGGCAAATGCCTGTGAATACCTATAAGGGTTGTCGTGACGCTGGGGCTATGTCGACCCGGCCTTCACTTGGTAGCGTGCAGAGACTCGGGGTTGAAGCAGGATTGAATCTTCGAAGTTGGTGAAATATATACAAGCAGGTTTAATGGCACTTTGAGAAACTTATTTACATGATTATTTACATGAAAAAGAAGGGTATATTAACAAAATGGCAAGCGTGAAGAGTTCATAGCGAGAAGCATCTGGATGAGCCGTTTACCCAGGGCTCAGAGCGACATTTCGTGCTCTGCAGCGTCCTTAAAACCCCCTATGTCCAGCCCCTCTCTGAAGATGCTGACCAACCAAATCCAGGGCACGCCCCTCAGATATCGGCATCCAATCGAACACATCACTGCACTGATGGTCTGAAGCACTGACTGGCCCGGCATTGTTTCGTTGAGCCTGGTCACTTGTTGGCGGGAAAAGCTTGGGAACGGCGAGGAGGTACATTTCTATTCTTCAGCCAAGAATCGATAGGCAGCTGGTTCCGGCAAGTGGATTTACTTCTCAGAAACCCAAGTGCACGTGGGCGCCGCATACGCTCCCAGCATTGTCCGTTTTCGACAATTGCAAATCTTTCCTGCATTCCCGGGAAATCATTTAATGGCCGTATGCGTCATGCTCCTTTCTTGTCCTGCACGTCAGCGGACATGTCACTCTGTCCTCTCCTTTGGATAGGAGGCATTCATCACCGGAGGATAGCACTTCTCGACTGGAAGGGTGAACAAAAGAAAGAAAGCACTTCCTGCTATTTCCCGCAGGGGGACGTTTCTTTGTGTTTTTCCAGACGTTCTCTTGACAGGGTCAATTTGGCATTTGCAGGGTGTCCACAAAGCAAAACAGGCTTACAAAAAGGATTTATGGAAACAGGCTCACTTAGAGCCATGGGACCATCACCACATCTCCACAGCACTTATCCATGCCCACAGGCGAACAATAGAGCGCGCAAATGCGGATGCATGGTCGTAACAGCCTCCTCCCCCGCCAGAAGAGTCTCGGAGGGCAGCAGTCGCAGCTGCTGCATGAAGAGACGACTTAATGGCCTGCACGTGAACGCTTGAAGCTCGCTGTTGCTTGTCGCGTTGTCTTGATTGTCGTAGGCCAAATTGCTCGAGCTGTCTGAAACTCAACCACATGTCGAAGCAAGCACTCGGCTCCCGTCTGAAGAGACCAGGTCAAAAGAAAACTGCCATTGTTGTTCGAGAAAAGCCCACTCTCAAGACGTTCAGGACCCACGTATTCCTAGAAAACCAAACGTGCTGCTTTACATAGTCACACATATACAAGCGCACGAGAAAAAAAAAAAAAACCCTGATTATCAATTTGGATACATGGTGAGGAACACCTCGGACTGCTTAGAAACAGCGGCTAAGCGCGTCCGCATTCCCATTTAACTTCCCCTTTTTGTATCTTATTTCAAAATTGTACTGCTGTAAAATTCAAGCTCCACCTAAGAAGGCGACTGTTCTTCGATGTCGCAGTTTGCAGCCAAGCCAGGGGACAATGGTCCGTCTCTACGGTGAATTTGGCCCCTCCAAGATAGCACTGCAATTTTTGAATGGCCCATACAATGCAAGCGCACTCTTTCTCTGACGCGCAATAAGCCCTCTCTCTAGAACTCAGTTTTCTGCTCAGGTAGAGCACGGGGTGCTCATTACCGTCGTCATCTCTCTGGCAGAGAACAGCACCTAGCCCTCGATCACTGGCATCACACTGGACCGTGAATTCTCGGTCATAGTCTGGAGCTCGCAATACCGGACGGCTAATCAGCACAGCCTTCAGGTTTACGAAGGAGGCTTCCTTTTGTTCGTCCCAGACTACATTTGTCGGTTCTGTCTTGCGGAGAGCGTCGGTCAGAGGGCTGGCCAAAGCAGAATAGTTAGGGATGTAGTGATTGTAGTATCCAGTCAGACCTAGGAATGCTCGAATTTCCGTCTTCGTGCTCGGCCGCGGATAGTCTGCTACCGCAGAAATCTTAATCTCGCTGGGTTTCCTGAAACCCTGACCTACATTGTGACCCAAGTATTCCACGGTCGCCCTTGCCAAGCAACATTTCTCGGCCTTTACAGTTAGTCCAGCTTGACGCAAAAGGCTCAGTACAGCTCTTAGATGTACCATATGGTTCGCCCATGAGTCGGAAAAAACCGCAATGTCGTCTAAATAAGGCACCGCGAATGTTTCACACCCCTTTAAAACCCTATCCATGAGTCGGGAAAAACAAAATGGAGCATTTTTGAGCCCGAAACTCATCATTGTTGTCTGGTAGCTGCCCGTCGGAGTGACGAAAGCCGCGTATCTGCTGGCACGTTCAGTGAGCGGTACTTGCCAGTATCCTCGAGTAAGGTCCAGCGTAGTCACATATGCCGCTCTACTGACCTGTTCTACTCTCTCCTCAATATTCGGAATAGGATACACTTGATCCCTGGTGAGAGAATTTAGCTTTCGGTAGTCTACCACAGGCCTAGGGTCTTTACCTGGAGCTTCTACTAAGATCATAGGCGAAGCATAATCGCTTTCCGAGGGTTTTATTGCTCCCAATTCCAGCATGCGAGTTACTTCCCTATCCAGAATTTCTCTTTGCCTTGGAGAAAATCGGTAGCACCTTGATCGCACTGGCACGTCTGAAGTCAGCTCAATATCGTGCTCAGTCAAATCAGTTCTGCCTGGCCTGTCCACGAAGCAGGCCTCAAACTCTGTTATTATTTCGCCCAGATTGGACAGCTGGGATTTCTTTAGTTCTCCTCTCTGCTCCGTCTTTCTGAGAAGCTCCTGAGCGTTGCTTCCTTTTCCGCTGAGGCAAATCAAGTTATCCCCAATCTCCTCAGGAAGGTTTAACGTTAGATTTACCATGGTTTCCCTCTGCTCATAAGGCTTCATAAGATTGCAATGATAAATGCGCACTGCTTTACGCCTATCGGGGATTTTCACTGCGTAGTTAGTGTCAGAAAGCTCTGCAACGACTTTAGCAGGTTCTTCCCACTGTACTTCGAGCTTATCCTTGGGATCATTGGCTTGCTCCATAGCTAAGTCCTCTCGGTTTCCACTTAGAAGTCTCGTGAGATTACTAGACACCGGCGGCAAGAGGTTACTCTCTAGAACGTCCTCATTCCGTGTCTTATCAAGCTCACTTTCTAGTTGACTTATCTGAGATGCCTCGCTCTCAAAGTTTTCTGACCGGCTATCTTCCGCATCGACCACTGTTTTAACTGCCGTTTCTTCCGCTGTGGATTTTTCTGGAATGAGCAGTGTAGCTAGTTCTCGCGCCTTTGAACGTGTTAAGGCTGGCACAACTCTGTCTCCGAAAAGGATGCCCCTCTTTCGCAGTAGCATGTCCGATTTGTTAGAGAACAAATACGGATAGCACTTAGGAAGCTTTCCTGAAACGGCAGCCTCGGTTGTTAACTTGCCGAAAGGGCCCTCGATGACCACGTTCGCGATTGGCAAGCACACACTCTGATCCTCCACTACCTGGCGGATCCATGCACACTGTCCGGTATAGTCGGAAGGCGACACATACGCCGGATGGACAACATCCATCGTTGCGGCCGAATCGCGCAGTACCTTGCAAGGCTTCCCGTTGACTACTAGGTCATGCAGGTAGGGTTCTAAAAGCTGCATATTTTCATCGCAGTCCCTGACATACGAGAAAGCAATCTTTTCTTTCCGGCAGTTGACGGCAATGTGACCCTGCTCATTACACCTAAAGCATGTCAGCGGCTTCCTAGCCTCAAGCTTATTCTTTGTGTTCTGCACGTTGGTCACTTCCCCACTTTTCTCACTGCCGTCCTTTCTAGGGAATTTGCCTGAAGAAACCTTCATTTCTTCGTTTCCAACTCTAGCAAAGTGCCTTTCCTGACGGTTTTTCACACTGAACTTGGGATTGCGGGGCCTATCCACTGCTGGGTTGCTGAATTGTCGGCGCGAAGCATACTCCTCAATAAGTTCGGCAGCTTCAGTTGCCGACTTGATTTCGCCTCGGTCCTGTAACCAATTTCTTTCTTTTTCTGGGAGGCAGTTATAAAACTGCTCCAAAAGAATTCGCTCGACTACAGCGTCCCTATCACTGTAGGAATCTGTGCTCTTTAGCCACTCGCCCAAATTTACTCTTAAATTGTACAGGAATTCAGGGTAACTCTCGTCCCTGGACTTAGTAGCGTTCCGAAAACGTTGTCTGAACGCCTCGGCGCTAAGCCTATACTTTCTCAGAAGGCAAGCTTTGACCTTCTCGTAGTTGTCCGCGTCCTCCTTGCTTAGCCGCGCGACAACCTCCGCTGCCTCGCTGGGCAGAACCGTCAATAATCTCTGAGACCAAGTGTCTCGCTGGAAGGACAGTTTTTCGCAGGTTCGCTCAAAGTTAGCCAGATACAGACCGATATCCCCTGATATCACATATGGCTGCATGTACTTTGACATCTTGAAATCTGCCTCCTTGTTGAGACGAGGTACCGCTAGCTGGGGACAATCGCCCGACCTCTTGCTCAACTCTAGTTCTAATTTCCGGAGCTCAATTTCTTGGTCCAGCTTTTTTGCTTCTCTTTCAAGCTTCTCACGTTCGTGCTCCCTTTCCTCTTTTTCCCTCTCAAGTTCACGCTCCCTTTCCTCTTTTTCCCTCTGACGTTCGCGCTCCCTTTCCTCTTTTTCCTTCTGACGTTCGCGCTCCCTTTCCTCTTTTTCCCTCTCAAGTTCACGCTCACGCCTTTTTTCCTCTTTTTCCCGCTCTTTCTGCTGTCTGAGCTGCTCCTCCTTTTTTTGGGCGATGAGGTTCCATGCTTCACTGAGCTCCTCATCATCGGCTCCCAAATCTGTGATTGCCTTTATAATCAAAGGTTTTCGTGCCAAACCACTTGTATCAATTCCCAATTCCTCACACAATTGCAACAGTTCCGGTTTCTGCAGCTTTTGTAGGTCCATGATCGCTCCGAGTGTCGGCTACTTCCAAAACAACAGTGCAAACTACCAAACCTAAAGGCGTTTCAACACTTTTTACCAGTTCTAAAATCTAACCCTGTTCTAGAACCTGGTCCACATCAGAAGAAAAGCCAAGCACTCACCCACACATGCGATCGATGTTCCGAGCTGCTCTCTTGTTGGCCGATTGTTGCTCCTGCTTGTTGCTTGAGATGCCACCTCCGATCACCAGATGTTGTGGCTTGTAGATTCTGATCCACCTCGAATCACCAGATGTTGTAGCTTGTAGATCCAGATCCCACCTCCAGTAATCAGATGTTGTGGCTTGTAGATTCAGATCCCAACGCTGGACACCAGTTGTCGTGACGCTGGGGCTATGTCGACCCGGCCTTCACTTGGTAGCGTGCAGAGACTCGGGGTTGAAGCAGGATTGAATCTTCGAAGTTGGTGAAATATATACAAGCAGGTTTAATGGCACTTTGAGAAACTTATTTACATGATTATTTACATGAAAAAGAAGGGTATATTAACAAAATGGCAAGCGTGAAGAGTTCATAGCGAGAAGCATCTGGATGAGCCGTTTACCCAGGGCTCAGAGCGACATTTCGTGCTCTGCAGCGTCCTTAAAACCCCCTATGTCCAGCCCCTCTCTGAAGATGCTGACCAACCAAATCCAGGGCACGCCCCTCAGATATCGGCATCCAATCGAACACATCACTGCACTGATGGTCTGAAGCACTGACTGGCCCGGCATTGTTTCGTTGAGCCTGGTCACTTGTTGGCGGGAAAAGCTTGGGAACGGCGAGGAGGTACATTTCTATTCTTCAGCCAAGAATCGATAGGCAGCTGGTTCCGGCAAGTGGATTTACTTCTCAGAAACCCAAGTGCACGTGGGCGCCGCATACGCTCCCAGCATTGTCCGTTTTCGACAATTGCAAATCTTTCCTGCATTCCCGGGAAATCATTTAATGGCCGTATGCGTCATGCTCCTTTCTTGTCCTGCACGTCAGCGGACATGTCACTCTGTCGTCTCCTTTGGATAGGAGGCATTCATCACCGGAGGATAGCACTTCTCGACTGGAAGGGTGAACAAAAGAAAGAAAGCACTTCCTGCTATTTCCCGCAGGGGGACGTTTCTTTGTGTTTTTCCAGACGTTCTCTTGACAGGGTCAATTTGGCATTTGCAGGGTGTCCACAAAGCAAAACAGGCTTACAAAAAGGATTTATGGAAACAGGCTCACTTAGAGCCATGGGACCATCACCACATCTCCACAGCACTTATCCATGCCCACAGGCGAACAATAGAGCGCGCAAATGCGGATGCATGGTCGTAACAGGGTTCAATAGTGACAACCAGGCCGCGGCTCAGTGGTTAAGGCGCACGGCTGCTTTCGATGAGGACGCGAGATGGGTTATGCCGTGGCGGCCGTGTCTTAATGGAGACGAAACGCAAGGCGCCAAGGCGCTCTGTGATTTCAGTGCATGCTGAGGAACACCCAGGGGATCTAAATTATTGCGTAGCCCTCCACTACGGCGTTTCTCACAGCCTGAATCGCTTTGGGAAGTTAAGGCCCATATAACATATACCACACTAAAAGGACCAGTAAAGCTTTTCGTTCTGTAATGAGGGAGCAATTACTCATGGCATCCACCCAAGCTCAGCTATAAGGCTATACAAAGGAAAGCGAACGATTTTTTCAAGAAATTACAAAATTCGACCTTGTTACCGGACCAGGACAAATTTTTTATTTTCCTTTCTTCCCTTCTTTTACTTTCTACCCATATGGCTTTCCTTTGCTCTTCTTTATACACGTGTGGCTGCGCGCTTGGGTGGATGCCATGAGTAATCCGTTTCTTATTACAGAACGAAGAGCTGTACCGCTAATTAAGGTATGGTATGTTATACAAATATACTCTAAATATTCGACCAGCCTTTTTTTGTGTGTAAATGAATACATAGTTTGAGGATTGTGTTTAAGAGTAGCTTAAGTTGTAGTTTATATGTCGGGCACATAGCCCAAAAGGCGTTCAACAATCTCTGGCTGATGAGAAATTGTCCGAAGCGTATCACGAATACAAAATTAACAGCCTTCACAGCGCTAGTACTTCAATTTCTAGCATATGTAGTCGTCGTATGGAATTCACACAACCAACCCCGCCGGGGTGGCGCAGTGGTTACGGCGCTCGACTACTGTTCCTAAAAATGCGGGATCGAATTCCGGCCTCGACGGCAGCTTTTCGATGGAGGCGAAAAGCAAGGAGCCCGTGCGCTGTGCGATGTCGGCGCACGTTAAAGAAACCCAGGTGGTCGAAATTTCCGGAGTCCACCACTACGGCCTCTCTCATCCCCTGAGTCGCTTTGGGACGTTAAACCCTACAAAATCATAAAAACTTCACACGACCAAGTAGGTATAAACCATACTGAAGGCATGGAAAAGAAAGCACCGATGAGTTCTGCCGAGCCTGTTGCATCCTCAAATCCAAGATATATATGATACCAAACAGGACTGATGAGAAAGAATTCGGACGGCTAATATCAAATTACGCGATTAAACTACACAAATACAGGAATCTACATTTTGACACAAAGCTACAGAGTGACAACGAGGGTCCACTCGAGACTCATCTGAAGGTCGCTGCTTGTCGCCAGCTGCCTTTTACAGTTCATGCTTCCTTGTATCGACGCGCGCGGTCAGCGTCGGCTGCGGCCGAAAAAGACAGGGTGGCTCCGGTACGCCATTATGAGTAGAACGCTCTTGGACTTTCGCCTCTCCGGATGCCATCGCCACCGCTCTTCACGCTTTTCTGAAATAAATGTGGCTGAAGTCACCCCTGCTAGGCGACCGCCGCACCTAAAGTCCCTAGAAGCAGCGGTTTTTTCGAGGTGTGAGTGTCGAGTGCCGCTCACGCTATTGAAAAGGGAGTAATTACTCATTTAAATCCCGCTGAGCGGAGCCATATGGTATACTAACAAAATCTATGCATCTGAGAAACTTGCTGGTCCGGGGATCGAACCCGTGACCACCGCCTTTCCGGGGCAGTAGCTCTACCATTAATACTGAGCTAGCCAGGACTTTTTTTTTTATTTTTGGTCAAAAAAGTACATATAGGCATAAAAATCACTAGTTAACCAGGACGGTCAGCAGATCAGGTGGTAAAGCGAGAGCGAATTGATCAATAACCCGAAGTAGGAAAGGTGCTGGTCGCAAATTTAGGGGCAGGAATTGCCGCTGCTGCGCTGTTGGGCGGTACCTGAAGATTGTACAAAAGTGCCATCGGGTGGAACCATATATATTACGCATTTTATGCGTTGATTTTGAGACGTGTTTTAGTGTACAATGCGTACGTTCTTCTAGCGGGTCAGCTCGTGCGCCTTTCGTACTAGGGCGCCGACGTGCACCGGAATCCCGCCCACAGATGCTGCTGTTCCCTAGTTTAAAAGCGCTAACAGCGATCGATGAAAAGCTCAGTATGTGGTAACCTCGGTAAGCGGCATGACTGCTGTTTGGCCGACGTTACCGCGGCTTGGCGAAAGCGCGGTTGACGGTGCTAGTGCACAGGATATGCAGCAGACGACGCGGCGTCGGCCTATGTCGTCACCGACTGCGCCGGTTGCCAGATCTGCAAGCTGTTACGAAGAAACGAAAAAACTAGTTTTAAAAATATTTGCAGCTGTGATGGAGCTGATATTTTGAGGTTTCTATGCTTGGCATGGTGAGGAATAATATGCAATAAACAGTTTATTTTCTAAAATTGGTGTCATGACCTCTTTAATGAATTTGGAATGCCAAACAATCTCTGCACCCCAGCAAAGAACCGCACAATTGCTAACGCCGTGTTCGAATACGACCAAGGTCTCTCATGGCCGCCACACTCAACTTCTCGGCGTCCGAAACTGGTCCGGTTGTAAAACTTTCTTGTCACCTAAACGAAAGATTAAATATCAAACAAAATTATGCTCTGAAGAATATTGATGCTTCCACTTTTGGCTCGTTTAATGCAATCAAACATTAAAACGGCGATGCTGTTTACTGCTGCGGTTGGTCCGCGAAGTAGTACAGGACGCCGTCGTTCATGGTTCTTTGTTAGAGACTGCTTTTTTTTTATTTGTACACAGCTATAATTTTCCGTATTCTTTCGTTGAATATGAATATTCGAACGGAGAAAACAGAAAAGACAATGTTTGTCAGATCAATATATGCGATCCTACATTTGATTACGATTTACTTTGTTAGCTCAACTCGAAAGAAGGAGAAATATTGGTCCTCACTCCGAACACACTGATCTTCTAATCTGCCTACGCACAGCTATATATTGAAAAGCTCACTTCGCTACAGTTTTATAGAATTACCATTTCATGGCCTCTTCTCGCAGTGCACGGAAAAAGGAATTAAACGCGAAAAAAAAAAAAAATCGCGTACGGAGTCCCAAGTTTGGTTATTATACGGGTTCGTTTCACGTGACTAAATTATTAGTCGCGCGTTGAAAAACACATTGTGATTGATCAGTTCCAACAACTCGTAAACCTAAGATTCTTGCGCCCACGCCTGAAAAAAGAAAAAGATGCTTAACACAGTGATAGTGTAGTTTAGCAAAGCGATGAGGTGCACTTTCTGAACGGATTCCACCGATGAAAAAGAAGGATGTCTGACTGCGTAGGAACTGCAGTAATTAATTTTTTGCTCTGCCTCCGAAAGGGAGTACAATGGGCAACAGCTTGCACTTCGAATATTGTTAATAGATGCACCCTATAAAAGCCCAGATGATTGCTTTTACACGGCCCTTTTAGGAGTGACAAGCCACATACAGCTGGACAGTGCATTACAGAGACCGCCCCTTCACCAAACTCTCATGAAAATATCCAGAAATAGCCTCATATTGTAAACAATAAACTCTGTAATGTTGGAAAAATGCCCCCCCCCCCCCCCCCTTTTTTTTTTGGCTCTGAAAAGAGTATAAATCTTACTAATACGACTTCCTGTGCTACATACCTCCACGTGAACTTGTGTTGCTAAGTGCATCGTGTTGTTTTCTCTGGGAAGTATCGCCAGCAAAGTAGCGCCCCCTTCGAATCGCGAGTGCAATGTATTGAGCTTTTGCTGATAGATGGCTTCACAGTGCTTTGTGTTTCTTGGTGAAAGCTGAGCGAGCGGAGTGGTTGACACCGGCTGTTGAGATCTTCCAATACTCAATGACGACCGCACATTTTTCTAGGAGGCAGGAATCTATACGCTCCAGCTGGTAGAAACACGACTTAAAAGATAACCATCTGTAATTGTTACTTCATGTTCAGTTACGTCTTAGCGGACGCGCCTCGCCGATGATTTCACTGTAAGCGACATGCGGAAGTCTCGTGTTCGGATTCCATGGGAAGCAAGTGGTTGTTTCTGCGTGGTGCGGAGCACACAACGAGTCGTCGCGTGGATGAAGTCCAAGGTCACATATCAAAGAAGCCGGAATAAAGGTAAGAGGATGAAGATTAGGGGCGATTAAAGAAAGAAAAGAAAATGTTGGGGAGGAAAACAGAGGAGGGCTGTCACGGACAGAGATGTAGAAAGAACAAATTAAGACGTGAAGAGAAATGGGCGCAGCGGCTTCTACGTTTATCGCTGTCGCCCTTTGACCTCGGCTTAACGTCGGGCTCTCGACTGCCTCAGCGAACGGGACGAGGTACTATATATATATATATATATATATATATATATATATATATATATATATGTGTGTGTGTATATCCTTTTTCACAAATTATTTTGGTTCTTTGTTCATAGTAATGCCTCCAATTATACTGCCTCGCTGGTCTTCATATAGTTGCTTTTCAAATAGTTGCATGTCAATGTTGGTTTGCCCCTTCCCAGTGCCCCCTCAACTGAGTTAAACTTCGATTTTGACAACATGTACCCCAACCATTCAAACTCACTTCGTTTGCCATGCTTGGGTAACATTGTGGCTAACTCAATTCGCAGTTCGCGCAATGCTCGCTCGCACGATGCTGCACATGCGAGGAAAAGGCACGCGCAGACCCCAATTCGTTTTCGCAGCTTAAACAGGCATTCTCTGTTTGCTTACTTGTTTACATCCCTGCCTTCATTACGTATCTTCTGCATCATTGGTTCGCGCCGTCGCAAAGTAATGTCCTGATCAAAGCGACGTCCTTATTGTGGCTGATGCGGTTTCACGTTGCAATTCGTGCTGCTCTAGCATTTTCTACTCTGTCAGACGTGCATTCCTTCTGTTTTGTTTTTTTAAGGCGCGGGTCAAAAGTGGATGATGGGCGACCCTGTCGAGAAACACCAATTTCTTTCAGTATAAAGCGTAATGGTGGAAATATATACACGTGCGCTCGTTAATTCGCAAAGTTACAATCATGCTGCAGATATCTTTACAAGGATATATGAGATGAGGGCACGTAAAAAAAAATTATTCGCTAGTATTGCCTCTTATGTAGTGTTGACAGCACCTGTACTTTATCATTTTATTCAAGTCAGGCTTTCCCTGGCCGTAGCGAAATTCCCATGAATGAGACGGTACACTTTTCTCAGGTCGTCTTCCTCCAGCGTACCTGTCTTGTTCACAATTCCTTGCTTTTTAAAACGATAACCACTACTGCTCTATGTCTACCACGGTCAGGTTGGCGAGCGTTCGACCTTTACCGCTGGTGCGGTACGCGGAGCCGGCGGCGCTCGCTTCTTCTTCGCACATCTGTTCCTTATTCTTTTTCGCCTGTTGTTGTTGCCGTCATTGCTTCTATTTCTCCTTCGCCTCTTTTTCGCCTACCTGCCAAACTCGCTACGGAGAGGCGCAGATGTGCGCACTCACCCAGCTTTGTCGCTGTGATTCTACGTGACTATAGAAGAGGGTACAACAGCCACTTCGCTTCGCGTTCGACGGCTCCGTCGTTGTAATACCACGCGTGAATACGAGACGATATAAAACAGATGATTTGCCGACCTTCCTCCTCCAGTTTCGTCTTGGTTGAGGCGTGCCGGATTGAGACGTGCCGGTCTGCGTATTTACTTGAACTCTTCGGCGGCGTCGTCAGGCCACGCCCCATCATCCAACAGAACTTTTTGCTCTGCATTTCTAGGCTTACAAAAGTTAAACCTCACCTGTTTGTTTCACTTGTGGACTAGCGCCCACTTCACGCAATTCCTATTGACAAAGCGCCTCAGTCCATCATTGCCTTCGTCTTATGCATTCTGGCATTAGTGATAAATCCAGAATCGGGTCACAACCTTTCTTCTCAATGCGATATGGCTACTTTTCGCAGCAAGATTCCTCTCATGAATGTCTGTCTTCGTAGACCTTGGTGGTGCCCTTCGTGGGAAATATATGGTCTACCTCCAACGAACCTGAAACGTTGGGTTATTCAATCTTTTCCTGTCGCCGATTCGCCCACCTCCCAAAACCTTTCTTCGCATTGCTTCCAAAAATTGAATGAAGCCTGTTTCTGGCACTACCAAAATTACTCTTCTTCGGGACTACTCAGCTGTGTTTCAGCCGCACAGCTTCATTCAACCATAGCAGCGCCGGTCACTCTGTGGTTAGTACTATTCTTCTCCCGACCTTTTGTGTCTTGTTCTAAGTTCAAGTTTGCCAGTTTGTTTTGTGTACGAGTGTGTCCATGTGTGCGACGATTCCTTCTCGTGTTACAACAGCAAGAAATGCAAGGACGCTGTCGTTGAGAGTTACATGGAAGAATATAGAGAAAACATACAAAGAGGTCAATAGGAAGCTGCAGGAAAAGCAGCGAGAGAGAGAGAGAGAGAGAGAGAGAGAGAGAGAGAGAGAGAGAGAGAGAGAGAGAGGAAGAACAGAAACACACGGAACGCGCTGCTACCGCCTCCGTTAAATCGTTTGGTTTGCTAATTTTTTCGAACATCACTTGTTCTACAAATCCCAGTGTCAGCCTCCCGTGTACGTTATGACTTTTCATTTTTTATTTCATTTACTGCGCATTTTCTTTTCTTTTCCTCTACGCCTCCTATCATTTTCCTTTTAGGCATGTAAGTATACATAAAACTTTTTCTGCTGCCCAATTCTTGGCCGATCCCCCTATGTGGGTATGTGCCATATGTTATTCGGTAAACAACAACAACAACAGCTACTGCCTCCACAGCCGAGGTAAAAGCTTAATGAGTGGCGCCATTGCTAAGCTTCATTTAGCAAGGTGGTGCAAAACATTTGGGGCGCTCGGTCATAAACAAGTATGGAGCGCGCATTAGCAGCACTACAGATAGGGTATTTATTTGCGTATAAAATTACTCATGCTTTTGTATAAGAAACGTACCCAAGAATAGTCAAATTAGTTATTCTGGAGAAACTAGCGTATACGGCTTAGTTTAAAGTTTCGTCAAGAGCCGCTGATCTGGCTGCTTATAATTGCTGCGGGATCACTACCAGGCAGGCTGAGACGGAGCGAAAACAACAGCCATAGCAGCAACAAAGCCGCTGCAGAATGCTTTAGCTAAGTTGCGGCGAACCTTAGCCTGCCATTTCATTACTCACTAGGGTTGGCGTGGACGTTTACACTGGCGCGCGGCCTTATAACTTCGTGGCACGAGAGGGGGTCAGAACTTACTTGGAAATTGGTGGTCACTACTACTATGGTGTTTTAGGTTGCCGTGAGGTGAGTGATTTCCGCATTATGACTCTTAAGGCTTTCCTGAGCATTACATTGGGCACAGCCGGGGGTTGGGCCGGTTCTGACTGCGGACGACTACCGAGTGTATAAGGCCGCACATCAAAATATTATTTTTTTTTAAAACATTTTTTTTGGTCTCCCAGTCTGCCGGACTGCCGTTGAAGGTACGTGAGGATGTTAGGCAAAGATCAGATTCTTAGAGCGAACTGCAATCGGTGAACTTGAACAAAACGTTGCGGGCTAGTTGGTTCAGTTGTAAGTCAGCGCTGTGTGTGTCTCGTCCTCCCCTTTTTGTCCGTGTGTAGCTTGCGCTGTTCCCCCTTGCAATGGGTGTTTGGAGCAGCTCTTTGAATTCATGAAAGAGCAAGGTATTTGTCAGGATTGTATCATAATTCATATAGCTTTCGTAGGTTACGAAAAAGCATTGGACTCAGTTGAAATCTTAGCAGTAATGAAGACATTGGAGAACCAGGATAAGGAAGAGCGATATGTAAAAATTCGTGAAGCTAAATGGTGGCTGCGCAGTCACCATAGTCTTCCGTAAAGAAAGTATTAAATCCTGAGACATGTTAAAGTGCTGTTCACAGTGTGTTTACATGGGGTATTTAGAGACCCGGATTTGCGACAGTTCGGGATATGAGTTAAAAGAAAATAATTTTGTATCCTTAGATTTGCCGATGACTTTGCCTTGCTGGGTGACTCAGGGACGAATTGCAAAGCATGATTAATGAATGACCTATAAGGGGGCAAACCAGTACGGTGGGGAAAACCTATTTTGCCGAAAACTGAAATAATGTTCGACACTCTCGGAAGGGAACAGCAGCGTACGACAGACAGTGATGCGTCAGAAGTGGTAAATGAATAAGAGCAGGCAGCGACTGCTGATTGGGACGATAAGAGTAAAGTGACAAGGCGAATAAAACTGAGGTGGAGCAAATTTGGTAGGTACATCTCTGATTATAAATGACAGCTTAAAAAAAGGATATATAATCCCATAAGGGGCGGAAACATGGAGGCTAACGAAAAGGATTCTATTTTAGGGCAACGCTGCGCGGTATGGGAAGGAAAGTGATAGACATTATACTTTAATAGCCGAAGTCAAGAATGAATTAGTATGGGAATGGTACGTTAAGCCAAGATAACTAAGGGTTAAAAGTAGTATGGCGGGTTTTAAAAGAAGGTAAGCGTAGCGAGGGGGTTCAGTAAGTTTGATGTGATTAGGTGGCGGCAGGTGGCACTGGACTGGATCCCTTGGAGATATATGCGAGGAGAGGCGTTCGTCGTGTGCTTTATGTTGTAAGGCTTATGATGATGGTGATCGTGATGATGACCAGCGCTCAGAATCTCAGTCCAAGTCTCCTATTGAAACGTTATCCCCGTTTTCGGGACGCAAGAAAATAATGCCATTATGTTACACAATTTGGCAAGATTCGCTTAGTAGGCATTTATTTCGCGGTGTTAATCAGAACGTTTCCTAATGAACTCAGGAAATTACACATGCCAGACAGTGATGATCTGGTGCGGAATACCTATCTGATGCAACTGAGCTGTTGGCTGCGGTGTTTGTTCTGTTGTACTAAGAGCAGTAATTTCATGCAAATTGTTGAGTGTAACGTCGTGAAGTCACACATGC
Organism: Amblyomma maculatum; assembly: GCF_055883805.1. NCBI lineage: Eukaryota > Metazoa > Arthropoda > Arachnida > Ixodida > Ixodidae > Amblyomma > Amblyomma maculatum. The sequence goes on from NC_139344.1 coordinate 61,316,343, forward strand.
GCTGTGAAGGATGCCGTGGAGGGCTTCATAATAATTTAGGTTTGGTTTGGTTTGTGGTGTTTAACGTCCCAAAGCGACTCAGGCTATGAGAAACGCCGTAGTGAAGGACTCCGCAAATTTCGACCCCCTGGGGTCGAAATTTCCGGAGTCCTTCCCTACGGCGTCTCTCATAGCCTGAGTCGCATAATAATTTAGGCCACCTTGTATGGTGGCCTAAATTATTAAATTAAATCGCAAGGTGCATAGACGTTTTCTTTTGCTTCTTTTCTATCTAAATACAACCGACTAAGATCGAACCCGCGAACCCTCCACCTTGCCAGAGCAACTGAGCCACCGCGATGTGTCCGTCAGTTCTATGTTTGAATATGTCAACGCTATTGTTTTAGTATTTCTAGCTGATGCAGTGAATGGCTCAGGCAGTTAAATACTAATAAGTGTAACTACACGCGATAATGCCATCGCGTTCGCATTTGGCCTCTGCACTACTCAAATAACATGCCTTTCATGAAAATATCTGCGTGTCCACATCCTACCGACCTTCCTTAGAAGCACTATGTCGAGTCCAATGCTAAGCCATATTTTGAACAACGTTCACCGCAACTTTAAAGCGAATACCGAATTCCTTGACATTTTCATTTTACAAAGCGATAGTAGCTTCTAAGTTGGAATATATGCCACCTTTAGGCACTTCAAGACCTAGAAACTAATTTCTTCGCTGGAACTGTATAAAAAAAATGCTGCTCGTTTCATTCCCCCCCCCCCCCCCCCGTCCCCCCAGCTTTAGTTGCAGGATGTCATCCCTCAGTGCAGAGCTACCATGGACATCCTAGAAGAGAATGCGAAAGTATGAAATGTCACTACAGATGCAGTTGCACCGCGAAACGAAAGAGGGTCGATGGTAATCGGGAACGTGACCCATAACAACATACAGCACGTTGCACAATTAGATGCGCGCTCTAGATTTCTTCTGCTGAATCCTTGCAACTCAAATTTATCTCAGAAATCGCATTTGGTGGCAGTATTTTTATACGGAATTTGTTAGGGGCACTTGCTTGATTCATCCTATCGTATGCCCTATTGTATGCGACTGCGGCGAAGCATCACAAGCCATTGCCCCAGCTATGTCACCAGTGGCGCCATCTTGTGCTGTTTGCAGCTAATTTGTCGCAGGAAAACTGTGCCTCAGGAAAGGAGAGGCGTTTGTTGTTTAGCGGAAGGTTGCTGCAAACAGCACGAGATGGCGCCACTAGTGCCATCGTTGGGGCAGCGGCTTATCTTGCTTTGTATACGCCGCCGCGTACGATAGGAACATCTGATTCTGATCGAATCAGACAAGTGCCCAAAACAAATTTTGCATATAAATACTGCCGACGACTGCCGACTTCTGCCGACTGCCGACTGAATACTGCCGACTTCTACTTAAGTTGAGGACAACCCAGAGGGCTATGGAACGAAAAATGGTAGGGGTAACATTAAAAGATAGAAAGAGTGCAGAGTGGGTCAGAGAAATAACTCAAGTTAACGACATTCTAGTGGAAATTAAGAAGAAGAAATGGACATGGGCAGGACATGTAGTGCGAAGAGAGGATAACAGATGGTCGCTGAGGGTAACAAACTGGATTCCAAGGGAAGGAAAGCGTAGCAGGGGGCGGCAGAAAGTTAGGTGGGCGGATGAGATTAAGAAGTTCGCAGGGGTCAAGTGGATGCAGCTAGCACAGAACAGGGTTACGTGGAGAGATATGGGAGAGGCCTTCGCCCTGCAGTGGGTATAATCAGGCTGATGATGATGACTGCCGACGAAATGCCACTTCTGCGATCAATTTCAGCTGCAATGACGCAGCGGTTTAGTAAAAGCAATCTACGGCGCGCATGCAATTGTGCAACGCGCTGTGTGTATAAGGAAAACTTACCAGAATATTTTTCCTCTTTTGAAGAACACCAATAAAGCGGGTGGAAGTTAAACTTTAGCAAGCGCTTTGAAGGAAATTGTGACAAAATGTTCTACGTCACTTTGATTTTAACCTATATTTAAAACGCCCCGATCGTTGTGAAGCCGGACATATTCCTGAAGAGATCAACATCCGCTCGATGCTTCTAATCGCAGAAGCTTCTAGTGTAGTCGTACATGCTGCCACGCAGGCTATAGATTCCCCCGTAAATACTGCCGCTCAGGTGGTACAAACGTTAACGTTGAAGGAAGTCCTAACAACACAGTACTATAAACGGACAGCGCACAGCAGCAGACGACTAAGCCCCTGTTTACGCACACGTGTCGCGCTCGCGAGCGCCGGAGCCGTCTGCGCCCGAATCGAGCGTTGTCTGCGCCAGCGCGTCTGCTGCAGTGCGCTGCTTTCTTTCGTTAACTTGGCATGAAGTTTGAGAAGTTCTTTTTTATGCAGTTTTTGTGTAAGCTGTATATATTTAACGAGAGTATTAGCAAGCAAATTTAATGCGCGCAGCAGCACGTCAGGCTGCATGAGAGGCTTGCGCGATTCGGAGAAACACCGGCGGATCGTAATCCCTTCTAGGGTATTTCGGCTTCACAACACACATTAATAGCGTCGTTTTAAAAATATATGTTACTGTACGTTTTGCTTACATCTATTTCATTGGGCTGCACTCGCCACTTGTACCTTCATACATGTCACGCTCTATTCTCCTCCATTGAAATGACGTGTCATACTTTCATAATCTGTTGTAGGATGTTTCTGGTTGTGAAAAAAAACTTGACCTGTGGCCGACCGCGGTGAGAAATAAACCAATTAATAACAAAATGACAACCACTAGACAAGTATTACGATCTAAGATAAAAGAGTGCACTATTATGTGGATACAAAAAAATCAACCTTGCGTTCGTTTGTGAGGAACTCGTATATTACCACCAGAATGTCTAATAACATTTTCTTCGGACCATTAGAAGGAGAATATATGTCAGATATATTTGAGAAGCGTTATTCACTTGATCGCGGGACAAATACATCATCACTGCATTGCTAACAAACTTGAACAAAATGTAATTTATAAACCGCATGACGCGTGCTTACAGATAAAGGTTCAACATTCGCAGATTTTGATTAGAAGATATATGCGTATACGTGCCATATTTTTCTCTAGAATTACAAATTTATTGGCTGTTCATCCGCTCGTGTTATGGGGGCTTTCAGTTCGAGCATGTCGCTGAAACTAAACGGTAAAAATTATTCATTCATGTTTGCTTAGTTTCTGTGTTCTTTCCTTGTGATTGTTATGGTGGTGGTGATGAGTCGACACTCACGGTAAATAGTATTGAAGACTTAGAGACTGCTTCCATATATTGGACCACATTCAGCGGGCAACGTGACGTGAGCGTCTTGGCAGAAACGTGAGATATCGGTATTAGTTTTCCCTTCCGCTCACCGAGAAGATTGATTATACCGCTCGCTAGGCTCAGCATTTTAAAGCGAAAAAGTTTGATTGCCCATGTCGGTGAACACTGCCGTTCGTTTGAGGCCTCTATGCGTACTTGTGAACAGCTCTTCGCTGTCTAGGCGAGACGAAAAGTGGTTCGTGCCTCTGCTGTGAAGCAAAGCAGCCCAGTAGCGCTATGTGCAGATTCATTCAGTGTACACAGAAGTTCGGGAAGGCGCGGCTGGGAAAAACGTTAGGGGTAGCTGTGCAGTAAGATAATGAGTTGAGTGGCAGTGAGCACACGGCATGGCGCGAGCGCACAGCCGCTTGGGCAGGCAGGATTCAGCGGGGCCATGCTGGGTGCGGAGAGGTAGATACAGGCGGAGAAGGTTGGCGGTGAAAGGGAGAAAAGAGCGTAAGCGGACGATAAAAGTGATCAGTTTAGCTTAAAGTGGTTCGGATTGAAACTTATCGTTGAATGTTGCTTGATGGTACCAGAGGCGAGAGATAGAAGTGACCAAGAGAGTGAAAACAGAATGAGAGAAATAGCAAAAAAAAAAAAAAAAAGAAAAAAAAAATTACAGAAGAAAGAAGGAAATAAACAAAACAGAACAAAAAAAAAGATGTAAAAGTGACGACCAGAAATGATAATGTGAAAGGCTGTTGTCCAGGGTCTTTAACGCAGCCGCCACAGATAAAAAGGCAGAGTAGAAAAGCTGATTTCATTGGCACTTCCTCCGTATGAAATCAATTGATAGCGTCCAGGAATTTGTTTTGTGGCATAGAGTGCTCGAACTGGCCGGGTGATTGCAAGTGACGTGTTTTCCGCCAATGAATGATGGTTCAGCGTGGGGCAGGGTTTGCAGTGGCAAAAACATGCCGGTCATCAATAGACAGAACTTCTAAGAAATCCAGTGGGGAGCACGTCATGAGTTTGGACTGTGGAGATAATACAGAGCAGGCACAAAGGGAAGGCTTGGGCCACAGCATCGATAAAGGTTTTTGTTTAGGGCTGTATCAGAAGAATAGCTTTATTTTGGCTTCAGAAAAGGATAAGATAGGAAGCTTCGAAGTATTATCGTGAAAATGACGCGCGCCGCATCAAAGAATCGCGCGTCGCAACGCTGGATGGTTTCTCTGCTGTGCGACATATCGGCAGAAATGGCCAATTAGTCACGGGCTTCGATCTCGTTGAGGTCGGCCGCCGAAAAGTGTCCGCCTACAAAGAGCCTCTCTTCTTGGACCCCTTTTCCTTGATGGCGATTAAGCGATGTCGCCATCAATCACCTCATCGGTCATTTGTTCACCATCGGCCCGGTCAGTCATGCGCAGTCGCGAGTTGTGTTCACTCGCTGTAATTTTTTATCGGCAAAGAGGGGAATGCAACGTCTGGCCCGTGAGCGAGGAAAAAAGAAAAAAGAAAGAAAGGCGCCGCCAGCACCGCATCAGAGCCGCATCACACCAGAGATGGGCGAACATCGCCGCACCATTGGTCTGTCGTTCGTGCTGACACCTCTGCTCCACGCAGTTCACCGAACTCAACACCTCGCATCGGCGTCTCCGCGACTGATGTCGCGCGTCGCTTCCCTGCCCTTTTTGAAGAGTGAGCTTAATCTTCTAAGGTTTTATGGGGCTTATCTTGCAAACCAGGGAGGCGCTGAAGATACACCACCATCGTCGAGGTGTACCGTCATGCTGAACGCGGAGGGTTCGTAATAAATAATAAATACCATATAGGATTCGAGCCCGTGGCGAAAAGAGATCAATTTCGCTGGCCATTGCTCACAAAACTAAGGAATCGCCGCAGCCATGGATCCAACTGCGAGCCTCTCACGCTGTAATATAGGCGTTGTAGTCTCAATCAACTTCGGCCACGCGCGCGCAGGTAATTCTAAATGCAATAACATGCTAGCACTTGGGCGTGAAAGACGGAGTCTGAAAGCTTGGCCGCTTCATCGACAGCAACAGCACCAAAAACAACTCGGAAGCGCTCGGCATATTTCAAGCATGTATAATCATGAAACGGCAATAAAATTTCAGACAACTGAAACTACTATTGGTGCGCAATAATGAAAGGTCTTATTCTGCCGCATTGTCAACGGGCTGCGGTAATTACGCGACCATGAATTTATTTTTTTTTCTCCTGGCGTGGAAGAACAGAGTTGAAACGAGCCCCTCGTCTACTGAAGCTCTCAACTTCATTTGAGAACTGCGAGGCAAGCTGTTTGTTGATTGGAAGCTTAGATCTAAATTTTCTTGCGTTTTACTTTCCGTTTTCAGATCAGTTTACAAAAGGGTAGCACTAATTGCACTGGGTTTATGAGCATATAAATTACCATGATCAAAGGTAGGTTTAAACGTCCAAAACTGATATAATCGTATTTCGAATCGTTGCAATTTATGCAACACCAAATGTGCAAGCGCTGCTGGCGAGAGCAGTGTCAGCAAGGACCACAGAAATCTCCGGCCATGGCGATGTACTATCGGTGGTATCTAGTGGCCGAAGGTGTAACAGACACAGCATGCAAAGGAATGCGTACGAACACTGCGAGGCTCGCGACCAGTCAATCTCAAGCCATCTTAGCGCGGTGCCCTTAGAATAAAAATATCCACAAAATTGCTAAATTTGAAGTCGGGGCCAGTATACTGCTTTTTCAGTTGAGCTGGGTTCTTTTTCGATGTCCCCCTAATATGAAGGCGCATGTCACAATTTTGAATTCCTCCTAAAAGTTCCGGTTTCTAAAAAAAAAAAAAAAAGAAATTACGGAAACTCCCTAATTCGCTGCACGCGTTGTGTGAACGATATCGGCATCGGGAATATTCTAAGTCTTTGAAGAGAATAATGAAAAGGCGCATAAGGCGTACCTGTTATGGTTAAGGAAGGCAGCCCATCGTTCACCTATAGGTTTATTTCACATGATGTCATCGATCTACATGACGTCATCGCACGAGCGCCGTCCGCCATTTTTTTGGTCACGTGCGCGACGCTGCCCGGTCGTCGCATACCAAAGTTGACGTGTGGTGGAGTCACCCGACGGACAAAATCGCGAAGCACTATCGCGATCTGGCATTGCGTGACTATAGTGAGCTAGAATATTCTAGCATACTGTAGACATGACCCTAAGTCAGCGATTTACACCGCTTTGCTTCCGTCCTAGAGCAGCGTTTTCGCAGTTCGGATTCATGCACGAACGACACTTTCCTTTTGCTTTCATTTTTTGTAGCCGAAACCATTCCAGCCACATTCTGGCGCCCAAACATATGTTCAGCGTAAAATTTTTTCTAATAAAATGCCGGAGGAAAGCGGGCTTTGAGGGTCTGACTAGTACGGCCGCGAAGCAGGCACGAACACCTTAGAGCGACGCTTGTAGTGCGCGCAGCGGTATGTCTGGTCAGCGCCTGGCCTGGTACCCACAGTCACAGGGAAAAACTAACATGAGTTAATTAGTAACGTGGAACGGCTTCAAGGTATTCCTCGCTTTCTTCTATAGTGCTTTAACGCGCTTGTAGTTACTTTGCATACACGTACCGGGAGCACAAGGACAGCAGTCCGAAAGGTTCTCCTCCAAGGGTTGAAAGTAGCATGTTTATGAAGTTGTCATTGAGTAAGCGCGATCACTTGCACATACATAACCGCGTTTATATCACATCAAGAGACAGTCAGTACGGCAATGCTTTAGCAAAACGACGCAGCAGAAGCAACAGTGCAAGACCCGCCACAGCAGGCGTCTACCCCAAAAAGTTGACAGGTGTGCGGTTCTCGGAGCTTTTACACCTGCAGGACCTATTGTCGCATCCGTAGACAGCGCAATTGACTATTATTGTTGCAAATTATAGAGTTCATAGCAACTTGGATCTTCCGAACTACCCAAACGAAACCTCAACAAACTATGACGATGACCAAGGCTATGGCGGACCGGAAGCGGAAGGGCTTCATTTTTCCCGTCGTCCTCCGCGCGCCAGCCGACAGTGAATACAACCTATAGGTAAGCGCGTACCCCTTCATACTCCTGGCGCGGAAAAATACGATTCAGTGTGAAAGAGGTGGTCGCTTGATGAGAACTCTCGCATCACTATGACGAGATGTAAGACCAACGGACCACTTCATCAAGGTGATCGGTTAGGAAGTAATTGCTCGCCAGAACTGATGTTTGCGTTACTTTATTTTTTTTTTCGCATCTGCCACACTTGCTACGTGGCAGATTTAAGGCTAGCGGATGCTTGTGCTGCTACTTCTAAGTTTTATCGCTAACCATGCAGAGAACGTTTTTAGCAAGTGAGACACTTTCCGGTTTGTATAACTAGCGCGATAAAAAATAAACGCAGTTTTGCAAACCACTCTGGATGTCCACGAATTGACCTATAGTAGTAGTTCTATGACGGCTATGGGCGGTTTTGCTTGCTTGCTTCTGTTTGTTTTATAACAGAGCGTAATGAAGAGGTAAGGATTTTTTTTTGTTTTACTTTTTTAATGGCAAGGTATCCGTAAGAGGAACATTTGAACAATAATACCACCGTACCCTTGAACAAAGGTAGCATCGGCGCTTAATCATGTTGTTGACAACTGAAACTCTGCGGCCACTTCAGGGTTCGTGCTTTACAGTGTTTGCACGCCCTGCAACGTCCTTCTGTACGAACTGGTGCACTTCACTCGAGACGAGGACGCGCCGGCGGCAGTGTGGAGTCGCTCGCTGCTTCAGCTGCAAGGGGTCGCGATGGCAGGGTCTCTAGCTCAGGGCCAAGGGAAGTCCCGCCTGTCACGCGCGCCAGCACTCACATCGGAAAACCGGACTGAACACGGAGCCGATCGACTCCACCGCGCCGCTGCGTCAGCCTTCCGCGCTTGTGTCAAGCGCTGGTTCGATCGTCCCCGCAATTCGTCACGTTCCGCGCGCTACGATGAGCGCTGGCCGGCCCTGTAAATAAATACACCCTGCGTGATGTGCGGAAGCGACCCTGACAGCGCTGTTTCTTGCGACGGCTCGTATCCGAAGCCTCAGAGGAGGCAATCAAAGAAGCTTCGCCCTCCTGCGCTTTATTGTGCGCCAATTACTCGAATGACAAGGACACGGTGCGTCGAGGTCGCCGCTCGCAAAGCTCGTGTGTTCGTTATCCACAAGGTGAACGGTGTTACTTTTCGGCCGCAGCTTATTATTTTCTTTTCTGAGGTTCCCGCCGAGTGTACTATCGGAGCAAAAGTCTCTGGACCCGACGTCAAGCGATATTGGACTAGAAGCGTGATGTAAACAATTTATCATCTTATTTATCTAACACTGACGAAAGAACTAATGTCCAACTTTCACATCGGCAAATATGGTCCAAGACGACTGGCCGATACGAAAGTTATGCACTTTGGTTGCAGTTTGCATGGTCCACATGTGCAATTTGGGTTTGTGAGACATACGATTTTTTTTTTCTCCCATTCGGATTTGCTGTCCGCCGCTCCAGCTGGCATTTCTCGGACGTAGCGGGGGCTGTGGCGTCGATATAGAGGTAATGACAAAGCGATGAAAGTATGCAAGTGGAAAGAATTGAAAGCAAAGTGTATCGCTATGTTGCCCAGTAACCCTGTTTTTTTACTTCCGCGCCATCATGAACTACAGACTTGTCGCAAAGATGGAGGACTGTTCTTGTTTTGTTACAGTCACTGTCTGCTCGACGTTTTTAAGGTGTAAGCCTTTAATACTTTAATAGCTCATGACTCGCCAGCGTGTCCGTGCGTGAGTCAGCAGTGAAAACCCGCGAGAAGTGTACCATTTCTTCGCGAGATTCCGCGGGATACCGCGGGATCCCACTTGTCAATCATTCTGATGACGTCATCAGAAAAATAAAATCCTGCCTCCATCGAGAATCGAGCCTGCATTCCTCGGATCACCAGCAGAGCGCTTTAACCAACTGTGCCACACTCGGGATCGTGAAACGCACATCATAATTCTCCTTGTCTACCGTGAGGATGATAGTTGCGGGATTCCGCGAGTGACAGATACTGCGCCTTTCCTTTCCTGTGAACCATTTATAGAATAATAATAATAATAATTGGTTCACAGGAAGGGAAAGGCGCAGTATCTGTCACACTTTTGTCTGTGGACACCTGAACCGCGCCGTAGGGGAAGGGAGGAAGGTGGGAGTTAAAGTGGAAAGAGAGAAAGAGGAGCCGCAGTGTAGGGCTACGGACTAATTTCGACCACCTGGGGATCTTTAACGTGCGCTGACATCGCACAGCACACGTACGCCTCTTCGTTTCGCTTCCATCGAAACGCAGCCGCCGAGGTCGGGTTCGAACCCGGGTATTCCGGACAGTAGTCGGGCGTCTCACCACAGTACCACCCCGGCGGGGCAACCAATTATAGAATTCCGGTGAACTTTGATGAGTTCAACGGAACGCTGACGGTGTTTGACGAGGGGACGCGAAGTACCGAGTGCAGCAGCAGCAGCAATGCTCTGGCTTTCGCATTTCTCCACTGCAGATCTCGTGCTCTCGCAATTTTTATCTTTCTTCCGCGCAGCTGTCGTCAAGTTTGTGCTAAGTAATCAAGGAGCGCACCATATGTGCACTGAGGTGTCATAATGAAAGAGGCTTACATACGTCACCGATGACAGCTGATAATGTCTTTGAATATCGGGTGAGTGCTTCGAAACGTTGCAGTCACAATGAAATCAATAAGGTTGACGACTGGGCGAGTTCTACTTTCTGTGTCTTGTCTTTTGGCTGGCTTAAAATGAATCACAATGAATTATTAACTCTGCGCCTTTTCCTTACGACATATCAAGAAGTTGAATTGCGCTGCCCGAATTTGATTGATTTGGTTTGGTTTGTGGGGTTTATCGTGCCAAAGCGTTTCAGACTATGTATGAGAGACGCCGTAGTGGAGGGCTCCGGAAATTTCGACCACCTTGCTGAACGTGCAACTGACATCGCACAGCACACGGGCGTCTTGCTTTTCGCCTGCATCAAAAAAACGGCCTCCGCGGCCGGGATTCGATACCGCATCTTTGGTCACAGGAATCGAGCGCTTTAACGACTGTTTGATTGAGTGGTTGAGGGAAGTTATATGTCGCCATGGAGGAAGGAAAGAATTTAGGAGAGGCCCTGACGTCACTTTTGTGAAGCCGGCGCGGCCGCGCCGCGACCGGACGCTGCGACGTCTCTCCTCCTCCTTTACCCGCCGCATTTTCTTTCTCCTCTACGCTCACGTACCTCGGGCCCTTAGCAGCGCTGTTGCTAGTGGCCCGAGTTTTCATAGCAACAGCGATGTCGTTGCTAACGGCCCGATTTGGCTAACCCTAAAATTTGGCGTCACTTCCGGTACACTTTCTCCAATGCATTGCGCATGGCAAGGGCCTCTCCTTAATTGTTTCCTTCCTCTATGTATGTCGCCTTGTCGTCTTCATGGCCTGGATCCTTTCTGAAAACGATGCCTTCCGGTTGGCTTGCAGCATCGCGACAAGGCATTGCTATGTTTTTTGCGGCAGGGGCCATATCTTCAAGAGAGCGCCTTTTCGTAGGGATTGTTCTGGCCGACATGCTGGTATATATACGTTTAGCGGTTGACTGGAGAAAAACACTGAACATCTTTTCTTCACCTCGTCACTTCCAAGTTCGACGCCCGGCACAACTGCTTTAAACCGGCTGTATATCCAACATTTTCCTGTAACGAAGGTGATTTCTGGAGATCGAAGGCGTTGAGAAGGATACGTAACGCGAGAGGTCTCCCAGCCCTTTAGAGCTGGTGTCCGTGCACCTTTGTGTGCGCATACGAGTACATCCTTTCCCTCATCTGTAAACATTGCTTTCATTGGTAGGAAGAAGTAAAACAATGAAGGAAGTCGAGGTGGCGAGCTCGATTATGCAGATATCAGCTTTGTGTACGCTAGAGATCTCCCATTTTTCTTTTTTTTTTCTGTTTTAACTGCTTTCGAAAGTGAACGCCATATTTTGAGAAGCAATTATAGCCCGATACAGGTCAAGAAAAAGCGGCATCCGGCTGTCAAAGGACCCCCCTCCAACGAATAGCTGCCGAGCTATACCATGACGTCACGGCCGACCGCCTTGCACCTAGGAGTAGCGCTTGGAACGCGGTTTCTTCGAGTGAGTCCGTGCCAGCAAAAATACATACCTTTACTCAATTTGGTCTATAGTCCTTTACTCGTCAGGATACAACCGGTAAAACGACGAATTATGATGGTGAATTTCAGCACTGTCGAGTTTTCACGAAACCGCTTCGTTGTTCTGCGCTTCACTGCATTTCTTTTCCACGGAGCCCTACGGGGTGATATCGCTAGCGACACCGACCAGCGCCTGCTCTGACGAGCGAACGAGACAACCGGAGGCGGCGATTTTGGTAAAAGTCCGCGAGCTCGTGAGCGCGGAAGAACACGTTTTTCTGTTTGTATTTTTGTTTTCCCGAGTATGCCGCGACGTCACACATTTGGAGCGATGCCGCTGGCTGGAGGGGGGTCCTTTGGGGGCTGTTTGCAGCTTTTTTCTTGACGTGTATATGACATAGTATTTGTTTTTCTCTCCTCGTCTGTCAGGTAACGTGTTCTGTCTCTCTGGTAAGGCATCTTGTCGCCATGTGTGGCCAACTACTGTCGTTTATGACAAGCATTTAAAGATACAACCTTGCTTTAATTCTTACTTTATTGTTGCCATCACGCCTTCGTTACTGAGAAAGCCCCTTGCTTTCTTGATGATCGGTTGCCGAGGTACATGCTAAACTTTGCGCGCTCTCTAGCCAATCACTCGTCACAAACACCGGCTCATTCCTCCTAATGCACTGACGCTGTTTCTCCTGTTTCCGCAAAGCAGTACGCAATACCAATGGACCAGTATACAACCCCGAAGCTTGCACTCTTTATCACTTTAGGCATACGTTTTTAGTCGGTTACACAGAACGATTTCAACGATTTGCAACAGTTGAAGATACAACCAATAAACTGTCCTGCACATATCAGGTTACAAAAATTACCGGACTATCTGAAGTCTCCTTATGAAAAGAAATGGTGAAAGCCATTTTACAAGAATATTTCCACTAGCTGCACCGTCATTGTAATTCCTGTAATAATAATAATAATAATAATAATAATAATAATAATAATAATAATAATAATAATAATAATAATAATAATAATAATAATAATAATAATAATAATAATAATAATAATAATAATAATAATAATAATAATAATAATAATAATAATAATAAACAATATTAACTTTATGGCCACAACGTATTGTGATACATACAACTCGGGCCTGTCAAAGCCAAGAGGAGGTTTGCAGGACTAGACCCGGCAACATCGGCGAGCGAAAAGTAAAGGCAATAAAATATTAGGGTAAGTGCACACACACTGAATTACAAATACTAAGGAAGATACATTGTATAAAAAAAAAAAAAAAACACTGTGGAACTTACAAGTTTCGTGCATCATTTGGCATTAAAACTTCACAGATTTGAGCATTTGTCTTATGGTGGCTTTACAAGTAGCGGACTACACCTGATCAGGAAGCTTATTGAATATTGTAGAGACATATACACATCGTCTTGCTTTGCCGTACCTGGTTGCGTATCTGGCGACCATGTAGCGTTGACAATTCCGTAGTGTTCTGGCAGAAACTGCTCTCGTCTTGAAAGTAGGATTCCAAAAGTACCGAAGAATAACAGTTTGCTTATATAAACTTTCAAAGGACGGAAGACCAAGAAAATTAAATAAGTTTACTTGAAGGGGAAAGGAATGTTCACAGGCGGTACTTTCCAACATATATTTTAGAAGAGAGTCTACCCGATCGTGCCACCTTTGCGAAGAGTGCGCAAACACTGTGATGCCATATCTTACACCACTGTATGCAAGCGCACGCATGATTGCCTTTTTTTACCGATAAAGGAAGGAAAGATTTAACTGTAAACCGTAACCATGCTGTGCTACGTAAACTGCTACAAACGTAAGCCATGTGACTATGCCATGGGCGATCGCTATCAAAGTAAACCCCCAGATATTTTATACAATCGACATTTTCAACTGGAGTACAATGGCAGTCTTTATCATTGTGGCAGTGAAAAAAAAAAAAAAAAAAAAAAGGAACGATTCACTCAGTACTACTGGCGTCTTCAATGGGTTTCTAAAACAAACAAGTTTTGTTTTTTGTTGGTTTACCAAAAGACTATTCGTGGAAAACCAGTTCATTGCGATACATATATTTTCATGCAGTAAAGCAACAGCACTTTCGTAGGAAATATGCTTCGTAAGTAAAACCGTATTGTCGGCGTACTAAAAGACCAAGGCATTTGTTACTGCTGGCGTGAAGTTATTGATAAATAAATTGAAAAGTAATAATAATAATAATAATAATAATAATAATAATAATAATAATAATAATAATAATAATAATAATAATAATAATAATAATAATAATAATAATAATAATAATAATAATAATAATAATAATAATAATATAATAATAATAATAATAATAATAATAATAATAATAAATCAATCACTCAATCTTTATTTAATGTGCGCAGGAACAACCATGTGGTCTTTGTGCTGCAGCACAAATAAAAAAAAAGAAACAAAAATGAAAAGCACGAACATGTTTACACACACAGAGAGAACACAAAAAAAGAAATAAATAGTACATGAAATAAAACTGAGACGAAAAGTATCACGGAAAGTAAGCAAACAATGAGTAGCATCACTTATATACACAGTGAGAGAATTTTTGAGCACACCAGGAACGAAAAAAAAAAAAAAAAAGAACGGTAGATTGCAGAGAAAAAAACAACAACAAATAACTGAGATTGATTATAGTAATATAGAAATATACATAAAATAAACAACCATTCCAGGCGCAACAAGTGCATAGTACTTAAAACACAGGCTAGAAATACAGAATAATACAATAAAGAAGTAAAATTGAACAAGGGACAGTAAGATTCGAATATAAAGTTTAAAGTTGAAATATAAGTAGGAAACGGATAAAAAGTAGTTCACAATACAGACAGCATTGAACAGGAGAAAAAGCAAAAAGTGAAGTCAATACAATTTAAGGCTAGAAAGTGGGAGTTATATGTGATAAAGTACTATTTAGAATACAACGCAACGAACATCCAATGTAAATGAACAGAGCGAGTTTTGGAAGATGTCAAGGTGAGGACAAAAAGAGTTAAATAACCACTGCATCCTGTCCAGAGGAGAGTGGGAATGAAGAGGAGAAACCTGAAATGGTCTGAATTCCCTCATGCTCTTTCGCGGAACGCGCAGTAGGATGTACTCTAAGAGCTGAGGGCACATAATGTGGCCATGAAGGAGTTTGTGCAGAAATATGATATCAAGTCTGATACGACGGCAGTGAAAGGAGGGAAGATTCAGTTGGGCGCTCCTGGTGGAGCGAGAGGGGGAAGTTGCGCAAGGAAAGCGATAATGAAATATCCGTAAAAATTTTTTTTGTACTCTGTCAACCTTGTCCAAGTTCGATTTGCAAGTGCCATTCCAAACAACCGACGCATACTCCAAGACCGGCAAGCTTATGGACAGGTACAGTTTTAGGAACGGAAGTGGAGTATGGAACTCTCTCGAAAGTCTGCAAACGAATCCGAGTGTGCGCATAGCCCGCTGAGCAATGCGTTTAGTGTGAGAGGAGAAGCTGAGGGTGCGATCAAAAAGTACACCAAGGTAATTAATTTCATCAACCCTATCCAACAGCACAGAATTCACAGAATAATGGTAGAGAAAGCTATGTGTTTTACGAGTAAAGGACACAACCCTAGTTTTGGAAGAATTGGGGGTAAGTCGATTCATCGCACACCAATCAGAAAAAGCAGATATGTCCGATTGCAACAACAAGCAATCTTGAAAAGCATGTATTACCTTGAATATTTTGATATCATCAGCATAAAGAAGAAACGAGGAGTTCTTTATCGCCGAGGAAACATCATTAATAAAAACGGAGAAGAGAAGCGGGCCTAGTACTGAACCTTGAGGAACTCCACTCGTTGCATGGTAAACGAAAGAAGTCTGTCCATTGACACTGACAAAGCAGAAGCGATCAAGGAGATAGTTGCGTAGGAGGGCTACGAGGGAGACTTCAACGCCAGAGAGTAGAAGTTTTTCAAGAAGTAGTGAGTGAGTAACAACGTCGAAAGCTTTGCTCATATCACAGTACACAGTGTCAACCTGACCCCTCTGAAGGACTGCTGCAGAGGCATACGTCATAAACGTGACTAGGTTGGTAGAAGTAGAGCGACCCGACATGAAGCCATGTTGATTCGGTACTATGATATGTTTGAGATGGAAGGAAAGTACGCTGTGCAAAGCTAATTCGAAAAGCTTAGAGGTTGCACATAGAAGAGAAATCGGACGATAATTGGAAACATCAGATTTGTTTCCAGACTTGAAGACAGGAAACCCGCGTGCCATTTTCCACACGCGAGGAAAGGCAGCATTTTTTAAACAGTTATTAAATATGGCAGTCAGCACTGGTACGAAGATATAACTGAAGGCTTTTATTATGGCAGCTGGAATGCCATCAGGTCCAGGAGACAAAGATGGTCTCAGACGCTTAAGACTCTCAGTTATCAACTCCTCGTCAAAGAGAATGGAATTAGATAGTGCACCAGATGGGAGGCAAACGGAATCACAATGTATATGCTTGTAAACGGAGGAAAAATGTTGTGCAAAACTGTCGGCAACATCCCGAATTTTCGAACCCTGAGAGTCAACTAAGCTGATACTTAAATCTGATTTAATGGAACGCTTGCGAACGTAACGCCAGAACTGACTAGGACGATTTGAGGCACTCCTCTCTAAAGACTCAAGATAGGAGTCGTAGTCCCGCTTGAATAAGCGTTTGCAAAGAGAACGCACACGGCGAAACTCATCTGCCCAATTGTGAAACCCAGGGCGTTTCGCTTTACGATGGGCCCGTTTCTTGAGTTTTAACGCCGTTATTAGTTCCCTTGAAAACCAGGAAGGGAACTTCCTACGCGTAGGAGTATGCAAAGGTATGTACCGACGCATACCATCAAGAACTATTTCTGTAAAGCGACTGACTTGTCCATCTGAATCATTAATGTCATTTAAAAGGGACCAGTCGACGGAAGAGAAGAAATTGAAAAGACCGACATAATCACCACGTGCATACGCGAAACGGGGCGAATTCCTCACCCGATCTGAATTAGTAGAAGGTGAGGCAGAGACAGCAGTAGTAACTAGAAGCGGTGGGTGAAATTTGTCACAGCGAGTCAGCGGTATGTCTGAACTCGAGACTCGAACACTTTCAAAATTCGATAGACAGATGTCAAGAATATTACCACAGCAGTTTTCAATGAAATTGTGTTGCTGAAAAGAGTTAAAGGCTATAAAATCAAGTAGAGCGTTACACTTACTTAATATGTAATGATTGTTGTGAGAAGAAATAAGTAAGTTCCAGTTGATACCAGGAGTATTAAAATCACCTAAAATAAGAAGTTTGTGTTTGCTATGACGGGTTATAACATGTTCGATTGGGAGCAGAACGTCATCATAGGCTGAAGGAGGTAGATTCGGAGGGATGTAGAAAGCTGCAAGTAAAAGTTTTTCATGTCGATTTAAAGTGAGCTCGAGCCACACACATTCTTCAACAGTTTCCAGATCGGAACGTCGAACACACTTCACAAAACTGTCAATAGCAATGAGCACTCCACCTCCTCTTGATTTAGGACCTGTTTCAGGGCGGTCGCTACGAAAAACAGAGTAATTATTTGGAAAGAAATCATTGGAAGGAATATCACTTGACAGCCAGGTTTCGGTAACCACAACAGCGGTATAACAAGGGGACAAGACGCTAGAAAAAAATTCAGATCCCTTAGTCCGAAGACCTCGGGCGTTTTGATAATAGATATCCAAATTAGGGCCGTAAAGCTTCCCACGAAAGTCCTTGTATATGCAACCCATCGGCCACATCGAAGGCTCAACAAGCTTACTGTAGGATTCTTCATCAACTTCAATATGGAAGGACGAGTAGGAGTCGTACCTTGTTTTCAGCTGCCGGCAGGAAATGGGGGTAATATTCACTGATTTTAGATGGTTGGTAAGGTCTACCGATGTAGTATCGGGACTGAGTTTAGAGACGAAAATAGTCTTCGGGTGCTTCTTTTGGTAAATGGCAACGTTCAGGACAGATGAGCTCGGTGCGCCAGTAATGGCTTGACTTCGGTGCTTCTTCATCGCACTGGGTAAGTCAACCGCACGGGGAGGAGCAGAGGCAGAAGATGAACAGGTAATATCTCCAGGAGTCATCCCTCGATGAAGAGCGGCGGAGTAGTCCACAGATGGCTGCTCCTCACGGGTAGGATTGCCCATGGAGACAACGAGAGGACGCTCGACGAGAGGACGCTCACACTGCGAAGCAGCGCACCGCACAAGCTCCTGGCGTAGGCCGTGAACATCGGCACGTAGGGAGGCAATGACCTCGGCTTGTTGTACGAAAGCCCGCGAGTTCTCTACACGAAGGCGCTCGTTCTCTTCCCGTAGCTGGGCAACCTCATCGCTCAGAAAAGAGATTCCCTCAAGCGCGTCGAGGAGGAGAGCCCGTAGCCAGGCAAACTCACCGCCATGTTCGCCGGTCGCGGCTGAAGGGGGAAAACCGGTCGGGTGGCTGGGCAGGAGCGGGGCACCAGGGACTCTAGCACCACCGTCGCTAAGCCTAACACCGTCAGACGACGACGACGCACACAAATTACACAAGAATGGCCGAGAGCCGGACTTCAGGAGTTGCAGCTCGTCATCCGCCCAGGTGACGCACTTCGTGTGAACACGTTTCGCACAGTCGGCACATCGTAAAAACTGCTGCTTGCCAAAATAATAATAATAATAATAATAATAATAATAATAATAATAATAATAATAATAATAATAATAATAATAATAATAATAATAATAATAATAATAATAATAATAATAATAATAATAATAATAATAATAATAATAATAATAATAATTAATGTGCGCAGGAATAATCATATGGTCTTCGTGCTGTAGCACAAATAAAGAAATAAAATAAAAATGCACACACAAGTTTTACACACACAGATAGAACACAAAAGAAGAAATAAATAACACATGAAATGAAACAGACTAAAAGTGTCACGGAAAGAAAGAAATCAACGAGTAGCATGTCTTATATACACAGTGAGAGGATTGTTTAGCACATCACAAAAGAAAAAAAAAAGAAACAAACAAGATACGTAAAGAGAAAAAAACAAACAAAAACAACAACAAATAACTGACATTGATTATAGTAATATAGAAATAGACATAACATAAACAACCATTCCAGGCGCAACAAGTGCATGGAACTTAAAACACAGGAAAGAAATACAGGAAAATACAATAAAGAAATAGAACTGAACATGGGACAGTAAGATTCGAATGCAAAGTTTAAAGTTGAAATATAATTAAGAAACGGATAGAAAGCAGTTCAAGATACAGACAACATTGAACAGAAGAAAAAGCAAAAAGTGAAGTAAATACAATATTTTAGGCTAGAACGTGGGAGTTATATGTGATAAAGTACTATTTAGAATATAACACTACGAACATGCAATATAAAATAACAGGGCGAGTTTTCGAAGATGTCATGGAGAGGACAAAAAGAGTTAAATATACCGAAAAATGATATCAACTCTGACACGACGGCAGTGAAGAGAAGGAACATTCAGTTGGGTGCTCCTGGTGGAGCGAAGGGAGGAAGTTGCGCAAGGAAAGCGATATCAAAATGTGCGTAATTTTTTTTTTTGTACTCTGTCAGCCTTGTCCAAGTTCGATTTGCAAGTGCCATTTCAAACAACCGACGCGTAGTCCAAGAGCGGCAAGCGTATGGACAGGTACAGTTTTAAGAACGGAAGTGGAGTACGGAACTCTCTCGAAAGCCTACAAAAGAATCCAAGTGTGCGAATAGCCCGCTGAGCAATGCGTTTAGTATGAGAGAAGAAGCTGAAGGTGGGGTCAAAAAGTACACCAAGGTCATTTTTTCATCAACCCTGTCTAACAGCACAGAATTCACAGAATAATGTTAGAGAAAGCGGTCTGTTTTACGAGTAAATGAGACAACCCTAGTTTTGGAAGAACTGTGGGTAAGTCGATTCTTCGCACAGCAATCAGAAAAAAGCAGATACGTCCGATTGCAACAACAAGCAATCTTGAAAAGCATGTATTACCTTGAATATTTTGATATCATCAGCATAAAGAAGAAACGAGGAGTTCTTGATCACCGAGGAAATATCATTAATAAAAACGGAGAAGAGAAGCGGGCCTAATACAGAACTTCGAGGAACTCCACTGGTTGCAAGGTAAACGAAGGAGGTCTGTCCATTGACACTGACAAAGCAGGAACGATCAAGGAGATAGTTGCGTAGGAGGGCTACGAGTGAGTCTTCGACGCCAGATAGTAGAAGCTTTTCAAGAAGTAGTGAGTGAGTAACAACGTCGAAAGCTTTGCTCATATCACAGTACACAGTGTGAACCTGACCTCTGTGAAGGACTGTTGCAGAGGCATACGTCATAAACGTGACTAGGTTGGTACAAGTAGAGTGACCCGATATGAAGCCATGTTGATTCGGTACTATGATATGTTTGAGATGGAAGGAATACGTTGTGCAAAGCTAATTCGAAAAGCTTAGAGGTTGCACATAGACGAGAAATTGGACGATAATTGGAAACATGAGATTTGTTTCGTGACTTGAAGACAGGAAACACGCGTGCCATTTTCCACACGCGAGAAAAGGCAGCATTTTTTAAACAGTTATTAAATATGGCAGTCAAAACTGGTACAAAAATAAAACTAAAGGCTTTTATTATGGCGGCTGAAATGCCATGAGGTCCAGGAGACAAAGATGGTCTCAGATGCTTAAGACTCTCAGTTATCAACTCCTCTTTAAAGAAAACGGAAATAGATGGTGCACCAGATGGGGAGGCAAACGGAATCAATATGTTGATGTTTGTAAACGGAGGAAGAATGTTGGGCAAAACTGTCGGCAACATCCCGAATTTCCGACCCCTGAGAGTCAACTAAGCTGATACTCAAATCTGATTTAATGGAACGCTTGCGAACGTATCGCCAGAACTGACTAGGACGATTTCAGGCACTCCTCTCTAAAGACTCAAGATAAGAGTCGCGGTCCCGATTGTATAAGCGTTTGCAAAGAGAACGCAAGCGGCTAAACGCACCTGCCCAATTGCTATCATCACTAGTAAGTGAATACACCA
This sequence comes from Amblyomma maculatum, assembly GCF_055883805.1. Lineage (NCBI taxonomy): Eukaryota > Metazoa > Arthropoda > Arachnida > Ixodida > Ixodidae > Amblyomma > Amblyomma maculatum. Next base: position 61,336,974 of record NC_139344.1, read on the forward strand.
TCATTGTCATCGCTACTACCATCATTATTATTATCGCTAACTGAAACGTCATTATCATCGCTGCAATCATCATCACTAACGTCATCGTCATCGCTGCTATTATCCCCATGGAAGACAAGGATAATTACGATCGGTTTCTGGCAAGCCCGGCGTAGAGTGTTTGTTTTGTTTATTTCATGGAAACATACAATAGTGGTTTACGTGCTCGGATGTTCATTGGAGGGATAGTGGTTCGATTCCCGGTCGACACGGTTTTTTTATTAATTGTCATTTCGTACGGACATTTCCTGCGGACATTTCCTCATCCTATGAGCCAAGAAAGGTTGTAGCTTTAATAACTTTCATTTGAAAAATGACATAAGTGCACGCTGAAATCAGTATACCGCTTACGTCGTAAAATATTTTCATGACTGTATCTGAAATCGACTAGCAGGCTCACAACAAGCTGTCTGAAAAAGTAAATAGCTTAAGATTTTGGTACCTTTTGCCTTAAACTGGCTATTGTTTTAAGCTTTTGGCCAAGGCATGCATTTTTGAAGATTGGCTTTTGTAATCCTGACTCAATCAAGATTGTTACTATATTTAACTGTAATTACTACAGACAATTACTGAAAATAAAAGTCCTAGGAACAATATCAGCCACGCCGTTGCGATTGTTTAGCACGATAACGTATCTCTTATGCAAAAAATAACGTCTAACGTGCACAAGCAAGTATATTAGTACAGCCCATGTGCGGCCTGTGTCAAACAATTGAGAGCCCGGAGGTGGTTTGGTTCTAAGCTGTCTTGCGGGGCTCTTGTAGCATCCTTTGACTTTGAAAGAGGTAGTGCTTAAGGATACCACAAGCTTTGAAGAGATGAAAAACACTGGGGGATACGTAACGAGCTACACAATGTGGTCGACAAGCAAATTCCACTTTACTCTAAACTTTTGACGAAAGATGTAAGGGACAATTAAAAATGCTCGAAGAGTGCGGCGCCTATCCCCTCCGCTCTTGGGATTTGATATGGTTGAGCTTGCGCCAAAAATGTAACGAAAACAAGAGGGGTCATCCATGATAGAGTAATGGACGACCTTAGCGTGTTTTCTTCCGCTACACAGATTTAAGCCCTTTGACAAGAAATTCAAACCGCAGAGCAGCAGAGCGGCTGTCGGCGTTTTTTTTATTGCTATATTACATAAGCAAATAACTACTGGCTACTTTCGTTTGCACTAGCTTCTTCTGTGCTGGTGAGAATAGAAACGTCTGTAGAAAGTTAACAGGTGAAATCAGTACTTCTTTATTCTAGAGAGTGAAGCTGCGTGCTCTAAATCTCGCTGTCTGCCGGCTTTAGACAGTGAATCGAAGACGAAAGTTTCGAACGCGTTGACGTATGGGTATGATTTCGCAGACCTGCCATAAGCTAAGCTGCCTAGGCAGTTCAAAAGCATCGCTGAAACACTTCGGAGACGTGATTCCATCGTTGCGTTGCGCCTTGCAATTTCATCACCGATGTGCCCGGCTCCACAGGCGATCATGCACTGCTAGCACAATGGCTGCCCATTCCCACTGTCTCTTCGCTCATACTCAGAAAGGCTGAATCTATGCAGTGTGCCCTAGAGAGAAGAGTAGATGTCACAAGTGAAGGCCGAAGGAATCGGATTGTTGTCTTGTGCAGCCTAAACATCATTCGATGTTTTGAAACCTGGCTGCCTAATGTACCGCGTCCCAGTAGGATGGTTGCCGACATTTTAAGGATGAAACGTGGGCTCAAAAATTGGCGGCGAGTCGACGTTGCGTGAAAGTGATTCGGTTCGATGCGTACCCCCTTGGTTTAAAAATGACGCCGACCCAGACAGAATGGGAGTGGGAGTGTGGAGAGGCGCTGTGCGGAAAAATTGAAGGGGTCAACAGCTAGCGTAACAGGGATAACAGCATCCAAGTCGACTTACTCCTATTATGGTCAATGTAAACTCAACTCCCTTTATGTTACCTCGGATTTCGCTAAAGGCTACGCTGCACATACACTTCTTAAAGCAAGCGGCTGTTGGCCCCTTCGTTTTGTGCCGACGAGAACGACCTTGCAGACAGGCTCAAAATTAAGGCACTAAAGTATACATGGCCCAGTGACGTCGCTTGAAGGTGTAGACAATAAGATGAGCAATTAATGTTGGCTTTCATGACTGAGGTCCTCGATTTCAAGAAGTGTTGTGCTTTTTGCGAATGGTGTTCACGAAAAATAAAAAATAACGTTACCGCATGGCACACGAATGTCGACGTTTCTTCACTATATGCCGAGTCTGTCGATACCCTAATCTTTGCCAATATTTGAGTAGGACCAAGCCGCGCTAGCGAAACCGCGCCTTCTACAAGTCCATCAGAAGAGCAAGAGCGCGGGAGCACGTGGCGCTGAGGCGTCTTCGAGCGCTCGATGATCGCCGCGTCAACACTCGCCTTCCTTGTCAAGAATGCGGCAGTTATTTTGCCTGCTATCGCGCAAAGGCATTGCTAGTGTCAATGTCGCCACGCATCATAGAGTGTCTGAAATTAGCAGCAAAAAAAAACAAAAACAAATGGAGAGGGGGGGGGGGGGGCTCAGTCTATGGGAGATTTTGTTTCCTGAGCATCACTGTTGTCACCATCGCTAATAGTAATCCTTCGCCGTATTACCCTCGGCATCAGACAATAAAAATTAAATGAAAAACAGCGTCGCGCTGACTGCCCCCTCTTGATGTAATCCCAAAGCGTGCCGTGAGGGAAGGATGAAAGCAGGAGTGAAAGAAAGAAGAGGTCTTTTGATTTGGATTGTCGGGTCCCAAAGCGACTGAGGTTAGGAGAGACGTCGTAGTAGAATCCTCCGGAAATTTCGACTAGCCGGGTTTTTTTAACGTGCACTGATATCGCACAGTATACACTGGTGCTATGCTTTTCGCTTCCATACAAAAAAAAAAAAAAGGGAAAAACGACTACCTCGAACGGGATTTCACCCTGTAGCTTTGGGTTCAGCAGTCGAGTGCCGTAGCCACTGAGCCACCGCGACAGATAAGACGACGGAATGGAAATTGGTTTTGAGGAAATAAAAGACGTAATGCCTGCCTCGACTCTCGGAAGGGAGGGGGGGGGGGGGAGGGGGGGTGTACTTTGACTCCGCGCTGCGCTGAGAAAAACGGAGAGCTAGGTGGGCATTCCATGCGTTAGCATCATTATGTAGGAAACCCGGAGTCAGCGGCGGTTTGACAGCCCGGTGTAACAGTGAAAAGCGCAACCACCACTGAAGAAAAAAACAAAAAACATTGATTGGTTGAAGTTGTATGATCTGAACTATTCAATCAAAAACGGAATAAATGACTTGTCAAAACTTCAATTGCGGCTGCTGTGAGTGAATTCAGTTCGTCAGCACAAACAACACAAATAGTTCGTACAATCGGACGGCAATGCTAACGTATACCCCCCCTTCTAACTGCATTGCTCGAGTGCAGCAGCGGTAATGCTGCCGCTAAGGGCCAACTTCAACTGCATCTTCAATCATAGTACTAGTTCTAAGATGTTGCGTGACACCTTGGTCATCCACCCTGCGCGATGACAACACTACCCGGCTATTCTTCTGCAACATGGTTACTGCGCGTTATTCGGACATCACCGCGAAGACGAGAACGCAAACTTGCCCAAGCCGTTCTGTAAGTGTGCTTTCTCGTTACGTCCGTAACTTTTTGTGAATAACGCGCAGTAACGATGTTGCAGAACTAACCGAGTGCTCTATTTTTGCACTTTTGCGACAGACGAGCGGCTGCATTGCGCTTGATAGGGATGCACTGTTTCCATTGCAGTGCCCTGAGCGGATGTCATTGTCCTGTTAATCGCTATTTCTGGAGTCGTAGTCAAAGAAAGTTCCGCACATGGGTCCCTGACGTCAGAAGACGCCTTTGGCCGGAACTAAACGAGGCGAAAAATTTGATTAACGGGGGCTAAAAAGGGCAGTTGGCCTTAATAGGCTCAGGTAGTAGGCAGGCTAGCGAGGAGCTTCGCTAAACCCCCTCCACCTGATGAAGGGATGGGGGCGAGATGGGAGAAAAACAAAGATATATCCGTTTAACGATGTCACCTAAAGGGGGCAAAAAATGATTTTCGTGCAAATCAAAACAATATCACACCTAAAGAAGTTTCTTGAATGAAATTACCTTTCAGAGTGATTGCAACAGGTTTGCACTAATACAGAAAACACAAGTGTGCTATTCAGAATGAACTAATGAATCATTAGCCTATATGCTAGTTAAAAACTCCCTTTCGTTTGCGAATACCACCTCAGCCTAGCTAAATTAAGGAGGATACATTAAGCACCTTAGGTACAAAAGAAATGAGCAACAAGAAAATGTAAAGCAAAATATCTTCCGTTTATTACAGCTCCTAGAATAGCAACAAAAATTGGTGGGTTTAAGCCTGGCTTGCACTTAATAATACAACGAGAATTGTGTTAAGCAGGGCTGAAAGTCAGGGGGGTCTTGGTGGTCTGAGACCCCCCCCCCCTAGATTTTAAGAGCTGTCTGAGACCCCCTCCATGCTCGAATATTGTATAAGGACTGCATGAATACGAAACAGGCTTCCATCTTTTATCTTGTCAGTGGTTGTCAGGACATTCCTTGTGTAGTGTTTGTATCACGATAAGCAAACGGCCAACTCACGGCCACGTGCCGGTATTTGGGCACCGCCCCCTTGCCTGTCTGTATCTCGATATAAGCACATGCGTGTTGGTTTGCACGGGCAGTCGTCGACCAGCGGGACGCGCGGTCTGACGGCCGGATGACAATAAACCCTAGTTCTTGTTGCACCTCGGCTACAGTGTCGTTTCCCCTCGCAAGACACGACAACTTTTTGGCGACGAGGATGGGATTCTGAAGCTGAACGATGACCGATCCCACGGGGACCGTGAAGACGGATATTCAGCCAAGCGTACAAGAAGGACAACGACGGAGCGACTCGGAAACAGCCAGGATGGTCACGATTGGGCAAGTGGAATCTTTCGATGAATCTCAGTCGGATTGGGAAACTTACGAAGAAAGGATTAATGCATTCCTTAGAGTGAATAAGATTCCAGACGAGAACAAAGTAGATGCCTTCCTGAGTATCGTGGGTCCGAAGACGTACAAGTTATTGAAGAGTTTGACTGCCCCGAACGCTCCTGCTAGTCAGTCTTTGTCAGAACTGCAGAAAGCATTACGAGAGCATCTGTCACCCAAGCCATCGGTTATTGCGGAAAGAGCAAGGTTTCACCGAAGAACGCAAGAACAAACGGAGAGCATCGCGCAGTTCGTGGCAGGCCTCAAGCAATCTGCAGAAACATGCAACTTTGGAGCTAACTTAGAAGAAACTCTGAGAGACAGATTTGTATGTGGTATTGCTAGCACTGGCATCCAGAAGAGGCTTTTTGTTGAGGATGCATCTCTGACTTTCAAAAAGGCGGTTGAGATAGCCTTATCAGTTGAGGCTGCTTCCAAGAACGTCACAGAATGCCGATCTAGCAGTGCAACCCAGGAAGACCTTCAGAAGTTTTCTGCAGAAGAGTCCCTTGCACGGGACTCTTCCACCATGCAGTCGATGTGGCTTGCGTCATCGCAACCGGGCTTGCCGGTTCCGAACAGCGACTTGCTTTAAATGCCACCAAGTAGGACATATTCAAAAAGTCTGCCGCTCCCAGCTTGAATCTGATTCGCACCCTTCGAAAGCGAGCGGGCAAGGCGCACGAAAAGGAAACTTCCGGAGGCAAAGCTTCGGCGTGTTCGAGACCGAGGAAGACATCGAGCCACTGTTGCAAACAACGCTCGAGAAACCACGTCAAGAGCCGATACGCTTTACGCTGTGTATTCAGGGAGTGCCGCTTGACATGGAGCTGGACACTGGAGCAGCAGTGTCGGTGATGCCGTACAGTTTATTTCGCTCACGCTTCCCACAGATGAAGTTACGCCCGGCATCGGTGTTGCTTCGTACGTACACAGGGGAGTGCGTGCGCCCGAAAGGAGTGGCAACAGTAAACGTGAAGCATCAGCACCAGTCTCTCCAGCTACCTCTGCACATTCTCTGCCAGGAGGGTCCTGCTCTCATAGGACGAGACTGGTTATATCAGCTCAGGCTCAATTGGAGTAGCGTTAATCACTTGGGTGCGCAAGACCACCGGGACTTGAAACAAGTCTTAAACCGACATCCGCAGTTGTTCAACGATGAACTCGGCAAAATTCAAGGTGAGCAAGCTCAACTTTCCCTGAAGCCAGAACAGCATCCAAAGTTTTGTAAAGCTAGAAGCATTCCGTTCGCACTGAAAGAAGCGGTGGAGAAAGAACTGGAAAAACTAGTTAGTCTGGGCGTGATCGAGCCCATTTCGAACAGTGCTTTCGCCTCACCAATTGTACCTGTGGTAAAAAAAGATGGCAGCGTACGCATCTGCGGAGATTATAAGGCATCTTTGAACCCTTGCTTAAACAGTGACAGCTACCCCTTGCCCAAGATCGAAGAAATCTTGGCCACACTTTCCGGAGGGCAGGTGTTCTCGAAGATTGACCTGAGTAGAGCGTATCAGCAAGTGGTAATGGACAAGGTTTCGCGCGAGTACCTCACCCTCAACACGCACAAAGGACTGTATGCAGTAAATCGCTTAGCCTTCGGGGTGGCGTGCGCGCCTGCGATTTTTCAAAAGATAATGGACAACATGTTATAAGGATTGAAAGGTGTGATATGCTACCTAGATGATATTCTCGTCACGGGCCGGAACGAAAAGGAGCACCTAGTGAACCTGGATGCGTTACTGAACAGGTTGCACGAAAGAGGAGTGCGGATTAAGGCAGAGAAGTGTGAATTTTTGAAACCAGAATTGCAGTTTCTGGGTCACGTGGTCAGTAAACGAGGAATTGCAGCATCACCAGAGAAGGTAAAGGCCGTATTAGAAGCCCCCGTCCCAGCCGATAAGAAACAGCTGAGAACGTTTACGGGCATGGTGACATACTACGGAAAATTTTTGCCAGAGTTATCAACAGTCATCTTCCCACTGAATCAGCTTATGTGCAAGAATGTGCCGTGGGTCTGGAGTGAACAGTGCGACATAGCATTCAAAAAGATAAAAAGGCTGCTAATAAAAGCGCCGGTGCTGGCACATTACGATCCGGAAGCTCAGCTTCAGGTAGTGTGCGATGCCTCATCTTATGGGCTGGGTGCAGTCTTATCGAAAGTGGAACAAGATGGTTCCAGGCGGCCGATCGTGTTTGCATCACGCACATTATCGCCGAGTGAACGGAACTACAGCCAGTTAGAGCGGGAAGCACTCGCCTTAGTCTTCGGAGTTAAGAAGTTCCATTACTATATTTACGGTAGAGAGTTCAGCTTGGTAACTGATCACAAGCCTTTACAGACGATACTTGGTCCCAAAACAGGAATACCAAGCATTGCCGCGGCTCGTTTGCAGAGGTGGGCAATTACGCTGTCGGCCTACCGTTACGATATAGTATATCGTTCAGGGGAAAGCAACGTAGAGGCAGACTGTCTGTCTCGTCTACCGCTGCCCGAGAGTGGCGAGAAGGAAGAGGACGACGAAGTAACCGCCTGCTACGCACTTCGGTGGGAGACTTTCCCGATAACAAGCTCGGACATTGCGCGGGAAACATCACGTGACCATACCTTACGGCAGGTTCTTCACGCGGTAACGGGTCAATGGCCCGAGCGAGTGGCTGATGAGATGAAACCATTCGTTTCAAAAAGACTGGAGTTGTCGGTTAACCAAGGATGTTTATTTTGGGGAATGCGCATTGTGGTTCCCCCTTATTTACAGAAGACAATCCTGGACGAGCTGCACGAGGGGCATCCTGGAGTAGTGCGAATGAAGGAAGTTGCCCGGAGCTACGTCTGGTGGCCAGGAATTGACGCCGACTTGGAGAACACCGTGAAAACGTGTGCGGCCTGCCAGCAGCAACGAGCGCTGCCTACCCAAGCTCCCCTTCATCCGTGGGCTTGGCCTACGAGGCCATGGGCCCGACTCCACTTGGATTTTGCTGGCCCGTTTCTTCAGCGCAACTTTTTGGTGGCGGTAGACGCTCATTCAAAGTGGCCGGAGGTTTTCCTGATGCCGTCGACCTCGGCAGAAGCTACCATCGGTAAGCTGCGTGACCTCTTCAGCCGTTTTGGATTGCCCGAGGTCATCGTGTCAGACAACGGGCCGCAGTTTTGCAGCGAAGAATTTCAGTTATTCCTCAAGATGAACGGAATAAAACATGTACGGTCCGCGCCATATCACCCGTCAAGTAACGGTTTGGCTGAAAGATTTGTACGAACAGTTAAAGAAGCCCTGCGAAAGGACAACAGAGCCCGGCCCATTGAAGAGCGACTAGCCAGTTTCCTTCTAGCGTACCGGAATACACCTCACGCAACCACCCAGCAATCTCCGGCTTCGCTTTTGATCGGGCGACCTCTCCGAACTCGACTCGATTTACTTAAGCCTAGTACTCGTTCAGTGGTCGAGCAAAAGCAATTTCGACAAACTGGCAGTCGAAGAGAACTTCCGAGAAGTTTTTTCGTTGGGGAAAAAGTGTTTGTGAGGAACTCTAGAGTAGGTCCAAGATGGTTAGAAGCAACAGTGAAGTCACGCTCGGGGCCAGTGTCTTATGTGCTACAGGTGACAACACCACGTGGGGTCATGGAGTGGAAGAGGCATCAAGACCACATACGCACAAGGCAGGCAGACCCGGAGGCAACGTCTGCAGACCACGGTTGTGGCGCCCATGGTGAGGACTCCTGGCAGCCGTGGCAACCATCTGGGTCATCGACGGGCACTGATGAACAAAGTGCTATGCAGCCGCCGAAACAAGCAGCGGGCACAGTTGAGGAAGATCCAGGGGCGTTTGCCGCAGGAGGCGGAGTATCGACGGAAGCCCTCGGTTCCGAAGACATCGATCACGACTCGGGGTCTTCTCCTGGCGACAGGGGCTACGAAGCCTCAACACGACATCGGTATCCGACAAGGGAAAGACATCCGCCGGATAGGTACACATCAGTGCCGTGATTGTGTCAACCAACTTTTGGAACTAGAGATTCAACCGTTCACTTGTTTTCTCTTATTTCTGTATAAAAACTAACCGTTTGTTATAAATGTCAACCATGTGTAATGAGAGCATGCATCGTCTAGGGAAGGGGGAATGTAGTGTTTGTATCACGATAAGCAAACGGCCAACTCACGGCCACGTGCCGGTATTTGGGCACCGCCCCCTTGCCTGTCTGTATCTCGATATAAGCACATGCGTGTTGGTTTGCACGGGCAGTCGTCGACCAGCGGGACGCGCGGTCTGACGGCCGGATGACAATAAACCCTAGTTCTTGTTGCACCTCGGCTACAGTGTCGTTTCCCCTCGCAAGACACGACAACTTTTTGGCGAGTCTCCCACCGAAGTTGGGAGACTGTTGTTCCGGTAGTTTCAAAGTGATTTTTATTAAGAAGCCATTAAGACCTTTTCTAAAGCCCGACAAGGAGAAAAGTTATTTCTTCCCTTAAATTTGTATATATATTTCTTTAGTCGATATTTATTGCCTCAGGGCATCAGTAGGTTATGAGATGAAGGATGAATAAATGATTAAATGAATGGAAAAAGGTTGGCTGATTTTAAGAAGTCCAGAAGTGAGCGATGATGAGGTCCCTGCGTCCAAGTGACGTATGAGGCAGGATTGGTTGCTGAAAGGCCAGCTATGCTCAGGTGCCGGATTCGTGTTGGCTTGAGTGCTGGGCAGACCCACAGCAAGTGGTGGATGTCGGCCTCGACATCTTCGTTTTTACAGATCGGGCATCCTGGGCGAGGATATAAGTGTTGTAAGTATGACCGTAAGGGCAATACCGACCCGGATCCTCCTAAGCACAACCTCCTCTGCACGGGTGAGACCGCGGGGAAGGGATATCGCACACGGAGGGATAAGTGCACGTGTGCGGCGCCGGAGGTGCTCCTTTCTTGACAAAAGGAGGGTAGTGTCGTCGACTTCGAGAAGCCGTGCGATTGATGAGTCTTGGTTCACGAGGCGGGTTGCAAAATCAGCTTGACTTTGGGAAGGCAGCAGATCCCGTGGGACCCACTCAATGCGTATTGATTGTGTGATGCGCGCCGCAAGCTAGTGGATGTCCTGGCAAATTTTAGGGCAGCGGCTGACACGTCGGAGCAGACGTACTGCTTGAAGTGCGTCAGTGCGGATGACAACGTGGGCTGTAGGGAGCATGGTTATGGAAGTCACTGAGCAGAGTGCTTCCTGAACTGCCACAAGCTCAGCGCAGAAAGATGTAAGTGGTTCCGAAAGCTGAAACGTGGTTGTCTGATTCAGGCTAGGTCTCCGTGGACAGTAGATTGCCGTTTTGGCTTCACAGCCTTGAAGGCTTTCATCTGCGTACACTACTATGGAATCTTGAGGCAGGTGAGTATCTTGCGCTTCAAATTTCTGGCGAAGCAACGATGCCGAGTTGACAGACGTTGGTCTGCCAACTCGGCAATTTGTATGAAACGATGTGCGAGGTAGGCCACCAGCCGCTTTCTCTCTCCCTCTTTATTCTCCTTTCCACCTGTGCTCGAACTACAAGAGACCTCCTCCGACGGGCCAAACTTTAAGCACTGGTGTTAAGTCGGGTTGTACATGGCTGAGCAATGTTTTACATTGTTTCACGGATTGAATAAGGGAGAGACACAGGCTCCGCCTTGAGGTATAGATGCGATAGCCGCGAATTTTTTCATATTTTATCTTTAAGTTAGTTTTTGGGGAAAGAAAGACGCAGCATCTGTGTAACATTTGTTTGGACACCTACACTTAATTATGTCAAGGTCACACTACATTTTATTCTGCTATTTTGTTTATATATGTCTGACCATTAAATGGCGCGCAACATCTGCTCGGTGGTCATGCAGATTCAGCCTGGCGTCTACGATTCACACCGCGACGAGGAGCACCTGCAACCGGTTCGCTCTGCGAAGTACCCGAGAAGCACCTGTGCTGCTCTTTGCCACGCGAATGGCGAGTCACGCGGTTAGGCGCATGTTTTTAAGGCCACTGGTGCGGAACGACATGACCTTGAGCTGTGCATACAAGTGGAGCTTCCGCTCCAAAACTGGCGGGGATACCTAAGCTTCGATTTTAGGTGTATGACGCGATAGCGTTAATAGTAGCTCCCACCTATACGGCTCCGATTGCGGATCCTCGTTCGTGTGTATGCGCTCCTCGCGCAATCAGTAAACCTTTAACAATTATGCCCACATTATCTCGCACATTCGCATTCATTAGCATACAGTCGTAAGCAGGCCAGTTATGTGAAAGTCCACCCGACATGAATACCTGTGAAGACCTGGCTAACCAAGCCATATGGATGTTCCCTTAAGGCACTTAGGCACACACGTGTCCATAGGTGCCTTAACTGAATTATGAAAGAGATAACGTCACTACGCGAGGACTGGTAGATAGAGAAAGAGAAGAGAAAAAACGAAGATAATAAGAAAGGAAGGATGAAAGAGGTAACGTCACTACGCAAGGTAAAGGCAAGGTAGCTAGCAAAAAAAGAAGCATGAGAATGTTTTGAAGAGTTAATTTAACAAAAATGAGAGATGGAGGAAGGAGAAAAAAAAGAGAAAAAGGAAAGGAAGAGAAAAAGAGAAGAGAGAAAAAAAGAAGATAACAAGGAAGGAAGGAAGAAAGGAAGAAGAGATAACCTCACTACGCGAGGTAAAGGCAAGGTCACTGTCTTCCTTCATCCGTCGGTTCAAATACAAAGTTCTACACTCTCCCTCTCTTTCTCTTTCTTGGAAAGTGTGAGAAGAAGATTTAGGTGTACGAAGTAGAAGGAGCGGAGCAGAAGACGCGAGCGCCGCACCAGAGGTCAAACCCTGGCGTCAGATGACCTTCACGAATGGCGGTAGAAATAGAACTACACTCTAAAAGTTCATTTGCGCCGTAAAGTACGAGCGCCACGTCCAAACTGCGATATTTAAACGTTGGGCTTTGAACTTTTTTAGCGCATTTTGCGCAGCACTTGAAAGAGTCTCTACATGATTTGGACGGGGCACTATTACGGCCGGGGGTGGGGAAGTTGAGAAGTAGAGGTGCCCAAAGAAGGCAACAACTACTAGAACACAACTAGTCTCCGTGGTGCTCGGTGTCTGCTCTGTGCTCGGGAAACTCGAGTGAGCCACAAAAATGGACTGTCGGTACCCGCACTGCATGGACTTTCTTTGCGCAGTGCTGTGATGGATCCGTCCCTCCCACAACGCTTCCATAATCAATCGGCGGGAGAGCACAGTAGAATAGTGCCGCGATCCTCTGGTGATGCTGGACAAATTCCACCGTTACAGTTTTGTTTCATCATTTGGTGTGCGGGGCTGCGTGACGCATCTTTGCGTCTGCGCGAAAGCTCTAATTGCTTGTTGCATGTCAGAAAAACTGAACAGAAGGAGTCACAGCGTGTCGGAATTCTTTTGTGCCTTCGGTCTTCTTCCCAGTGTACTTGTCACGATGAAATAATAATCCATCACTGAGTCGCCTTGCGCGCTTACTGAACGGAATGGAAGGTGCCTGTTAACTTGGCGGCGCAATGCCAATCTCTGCCCGATCGTGTTCCCGTAAAGCCATAAGTCGAAATTTTCACTGTTAGGTTGTGACGAGGGGTCATCATCGCTGTCGAAGGCAAAAGAGATTTGAAGTATCGATTTCTTTGACCCTATAGAAATTTATCTCGTTCTCCTGCAAAGCTCTTATGCGGCAAATAGCGTTTAGAAGAAGATTTGAGGTCAACTTACAAAAGCGTGTCAGGTAAAAAAAGAGGCCCTGTCACACATATATATATATATATATATATATATATATATGAAAGCGAAATAGCACCAGCTTCTTTCACGGCAACAGATTGAAAACAGAACTGAAGTTCCGTTATGGTACATGTAGGGACACGTGTGTCCCAAGTCAGTTCTCCAAATAAAATTGGATAGGCGCCGACGTACCCATTAATGTTTTCTACTTTATCGGTGATTCTACGGCATGACGAATCTATTTCATGATTGCGTGATTAGTAGCGTACGATAAAGTGAAGGGAATCCCCCTTAATGTGCTGGCTCAAAGGCACTGCGCTCAAGCTGCAAAACCTGGGGAACCTGTGCCCCTTGCGCTGGCCGAAATTTAATGTTCCGTCAATGTATACCTCGGAGGGTCGGATGAAAAAGCTACATGCTTATGCACGTTGTAGTCCTTTAGATACAGCAGGTTTTATTCTGTGGACATACGCGTCCTGTGTGCCTAAAACGGGAAACCCATTTAGTGAACTTCAGTGGGTTTGGATACCAAGTCTCTTTGCTTCAAATTTCATTGAGCAGGCTTGAAGCTCCTCAAGGTTGCAGCTGTCTATCCCAACTGAGGATTTCGCGGCCTCAGCATTTTGCCTGGCCGCTGCACACTATTTCGTCAAACAAAGCAATCTCCGCATGCAGGGAAAATGACTTACCAGCGCACTTTTGAGAAGGCGCTACACGAGCAATTGAGAGTAGATTTTTTTGTGCTTCCCGCTGGTGCAGGTAGATTTGAAAAAAAGGGGAAGAAATGAAATGGAAGTGCAATAAGGTAGATCATTAAAAATAATCACGAAATAAAACATACCCATTACATTACCTAAATATGTATAGGTGAATGCGTTTATTAACAAACATGGCAGATTTATCTGCCAGAATAATGAATATGTGGCCGATTACTCTGCGCTGAGGAAGGGAAAAAGGAGTAGTAGTAGATGTATGAACATAAGGCAATAATAATTAGGTAATAATATTCAATTAACAATGATTAGTTGATTATAATAATTTATTAGATAATGATCATATGTAATAATGATAATTAGTTCATAATACCAAGTGAACGCGCAAACACACTTTGACGTCATCACCTGATGACATCATGGCCAGACAGGGCGTTATGGCCGGATGTGACGTCATCATGAAGTCACATGTGGTCACGCATAATAACCGGAACTGCATGTCGTCATCATGACGTCAAACCCGCTCATTACCGATCCCATCATCAGGCGATTCCCACTTACGACGCTGCCCGCGCCGGACGTCCGATACAGGCGTACGTGCTGCGCCTTTCGTTTGGCTCGTCTTTGAACGCCGCACCACACCGCATACAAACGCAGACGCAGTACAGCAGGCATCAGCGGCGTTTCAAATTGGTTTACAGGAAAGAAAAGGCGCAGTATCTGTCACAATTCTCCGCGGACATCTGAACTGAGCGGTAAGGAAAAGGAGGAAGGAGGGAGTCAAAGAAGAAAGAAAGAGGTGTCGCAGTGGAGGTCTACGGAATACAGCGCTATAAATGCTTTCGCCTCATCGCACTATAGTGGTCCAAAGTTCCCTCTAGAATTTTTTCCAAATGAGTCAATTTAATAGTTAACATTATTCACCTATTTTATGATTGTTGATGTCATTGTTCCGCGGAAGCCGCCTTCGCACTTTAAAAACCCTATTTTCAAAATTCAATGGCTCACTCCAATGAAACACAGACCCGATGGGTAAATTACTTTTCACGCGCTTCAGGTCTCTGAATTGAATTACCGGCTAGCGAAAGCAAAAACAAAAGCCCGCGTCTACAGACGTTTTCAAACTTCGATCATGGTTGTCGCCATGTGCTGCGCGCTCGACGCATAGAGGCAAAAGGGGCGAAGCCGCCATGCTGGGCTGTGACATCCAGATTCGCCATGATTGCGTCTGTATGCTCATGCGGTCTTGCGATACTGAAGCGAAAGCTTCACTACGCAAGGTTGTTCGAGCCATCGGGTATGCACGGTGTTCACCTTCAAGTGGCTTTGACAGATACTGCGTCTTTCCTTTCTTATAAACCAATTTATAACGGAAGCGGAGGCTTCACTATGCAAGGTATAGCAGGTCTTTGTGCGACACTAAATTTGCCCTTCAAATGAGCTTGACTTAAGTGTGGGTGTCCACGATTTCTGGGTGTTCACCGAAATGTATACTGCGCCTTCCTTTCCCCAAAACCTAAATTAAACGGAGAGGCAGCCCTGGGTTGTGCGATGTCACCTTGAACAACCTTGAAGGTCGAAGACAGATACTGCGCCTTTCATCTCATAAACCAATGTACAACATACAAGAAAAAAAAAATGAAAACTTGATCTCGACCTGCTTTACCATGTGTAACCATGCTCCAGCTTTCTCTTCACGCTAGGTTTACCCGAAACTAAACCACAGCCAATTCTTACATCACAAGTTACTATTTCTGCTTTTCGTTGTCGTCGCAAGCACCTGCAAGACTGTCCAGGCAACGTGGCGTGGTTTTAAAGCGAAAGCTTTAGCGGTCTCGTCGAATCAAGGTAATCAGCGCCGAAAATTTGACCAAGCGGCACAATGATTAGGCGCCGCACGTGCTGCGCACGGAGCAAGTAGCGCTCGGTTCTTCTGTAGCTGCTTAACCCCGCACACCTGCCTCTTCTTCTTTTACACCTGGTAAATTTTATTCGCCCTGGTACATATTTCCACAAATAAAGCACCACCTGACACAATGCCAAACAGACTTCGAAATCCCCTGCCCTTCGTCTACTACCCTGCCATCGCTGCCACCCTGGCTCGCCTCCTTGGACATTGCCATAAAAATGCCTTCGACTTTTTTGTGTCGTTTATACCCGGCTGTGGTGCCGTTGAGGTTTGCAGACAACCATTACAGAGTCGCGCGTGTAAACCAATGCTTTTGGGCTGCGTTTCCTTGGCGTTCGCAGACAGCCATAGAGGAGTCAAACCACAGCGCAATGTCTCTGATTATGCTTAATAAAGCTTCCGTTATGTAAACTAGGTTATTTATATGAGTGTAACTTGTCTTAGCAATACAAAATAATTAAACATAAAGCTTTCGCTTGCATAACTGGCCTTAGCCAAGCTAAGCCGCAGCATTTTTTTTAGACTATTTTGAAGTGCAAGATAAAATCTATGAAGAGCGAGTTGTCGGCACGGACGCTTACGACTGTGCTGCGTCCGCATAGGCCGGATCCGTCCGAGCTTGGTCACTACTTAGTGAAGTGTAGTTTTCACCGTCACAGTTTTTTACTGATCTCGTTTATTTACCTTTCTAACTTTGCATGACCGAGTACGCGCTGTTGTAAATGGGGCTTTAGCCGAAGTTTGGAGCAGATTATCAAGCAGCTGAAGACCGAGACCGGTCTAGCGGGCGCCGGCGTGCGACCGCTGCCAAATGCGTTGAAGCGGCTGCGACGGCGGGGTAGTGACGCGTTGTTTCCGGCTGCACCGACCAACCCTTCCCGCCGTCCCTCCTTCGGGATAGAAACGAGCTGCCTCTCAGGCCTTAATCCCCTTGGCGCCATGGTGGCGACAGAAGGGAACCTATCGTTGTGCTGAATGGGCCAGAGGTGCGCCCCCGGGCAGCCTTGACGATTGACCCCGCTCGCCGAATTCTTGAAGAAGGCGGGTGACCTTCTTGAAATTACGCGGAGGAAATGACCGCCGCGAGCGGGCGACTTCGCGGGATGTTTCACCTTGGTGAAGAAACTCCATCGCGCGCACAAGATCGTCATCGACATCGGGAAGATTTGCCCTCGCCACCGAAAGATGCGAGAGGAGGTTCGGGCTCCACCCTCGGTAGTGAGCGACACCTCCCGTGATCTATTGTGCCCCAGTGGTTGGACTGCACCGATTGAACTTTGTTTCCCCAGCTAGAGAAGAGGGGATAACTGACTGTATTTAAGCAGTGAACATTGTCTCCCCAGAGAGCTCCGTTTTCTTCCTCCTACCTGTAAATATGCCACCATGTAAAAAGCTGTATAAAACGCTCTTCTTTGCCTCTCCTCCTTGGCTGCTCCTGCTCTTTCATCTCGCCTCCTCATGGTTCGACGGCGGTGAAGCCGAATCCCGGCTACATCAGCGCATATGCAGGCAGGCTGTTCCGGAGCGCTTGAGTGATGTTCTGTTTAACAAAAGTAATTACCAGCGCAACTGATATAAAAAACACCTTACACCTCCCCGCTCTCTTACTGAAACCTGATACCCCGACTATGTCTGCTAAATAAAATATACCAACATAGTACACTTAACGACTATTTCCTTCATCGTCCCTCTTTCACATCATCTCGCGTGGACCATCGTCATAAAATTGGATCCTCAACAAGCCGCACAAACGCTTTTGCAATACATTCCTCTCGCATTCAATTAATGATTGGAACCATGCAGTTTCCTGCGGCGCTAGTGTCGACAACAAATATAAAATTGTGTTACAATGTTCTTGCTCCACATTATGCTTTTTAATTAGTCATTATGCCCTGTTTCTCATCTTATAGCTTGTACGATTATATACTTACCTGAGCTTTTCTATTGTTTCTCAAATTCTGTCTTGTATTCCAATCCCCTTTGTAACGCCAAACCTGTGCCCTGTGAGGCTGTTATAATAAATAAATAAATAAATAAATAAATAAATAAATAAATAAATAAATAAATAAATAAATAAATAAATAAATAAATAAATAAATAAATAAATAAATAAATAAATAAATAAATAAATAAATAAAAATGAAACGGAATTGTTGCGATGCTACTCGAATTCCTTCCGTGAAAATGTTAACAGTAGAGCGCCGCGGACACCACGCGATTAATTAACGAGCTGCGCGCGTTATTTTTTCGACAGCATGCCACTCAATCGTCCTATGTCAGCCTCCGTACCTCTGTAGCATTGTAGCATCAGCTGAACGATGGTTCGCACTCTCGCGTACAGCGAACAGCGTTCCAATTTAATGTTCCGCACACTTTCAGGTGCTGCGGCATACATAGATTTTCTTTCACGGCAGAAACCCTGGTGTGCGCTCACCCGATGATGTTCGGACTGACTGGACGCGTTACGGGAGTGGCCTAATATTAGGAATTCAACATTGCGCAGTACTTAGTGCAAAGGCGCGCGACACTCAGTACGTGTGCAATTGCAAGGTTTTAGAGCCATATAGTTATATAATGTCTGGGTGAGTGGGTAGATGGGTAAAATGTTGACCTACAAAATCAATGATGTAGTGATTCTTTTCAAAGGAGACGTGACACCGTCACAAGCTGTCACAGCAAGTGCAATCGTGTATCCGTATCAGCGAGCGCAATTGAGTGCGCGTTCACGGGTCGTAACAACAGAAGACTCGCCTTACCTGAGATCCAGCATGGCGACTGCGTCCTCCTCGGTTTTCAGAACGAACCTGTGCACACGCGACGATGGTAAGGCGTTGAAGCTTTTCCTCTTGATCGCAGCCATCCACTGCCGTGGCAGTCCGGCCGATGGGGGGAACCTGTGGAGAGCAAACATATCGGGGATGTTTCGTAGATGCAGCAGCCCAGAGGGGGCTTGCTGCTATGGCAGGATACTCTCCGAGGCAGGCGCGTCACTGGGGGCGCGCCGGATCGCTGCAGTACCTGCGCGGCGCTCACGCCTCCGCATCCCGTCTCGCCATGATGGTGTCGAGTTCACTCTGCAGCGTATACAAACCCGAGCAGGCTTGTTGCGGAGCGCTCGAGCCGCCCTCTGCAGAACAACCGAAGCGACATTTTACAGCAGGTGCTGGATTTTTCTGCCAGTGCTTGCGCTCAAGCATGCTGTGTTGAAATAAAGCAAGGGGGGAGGAACACATCGCTCTTAACGCAGCATTTACGACGTATGATTTGCTTACACAGACCGACGATTTTTGCGATTTCGTATTGGCTTTTGGTTTTATATGGACCAATACAAAGTTTTAACTGGAACTATAGGCGCTCACCTTTTAATGAAACAACGCAATTTTATGCGCAGTCAAGAAAACTTGTTACTGCTCCCAGGCTGCTCACGGACGAGTACTGCCTACGCTCTCCATCTTGGCTCGACTGTAACGCCGCTTATAGAGTTAGCGAGTGTGAACATCGCCCATAGGCCTTTTCACTTTTGCAACGTTACAGACACACAAGCTGTCTACAGCTTGAAAAACTATATAAGGAGGACCGGAAGGAAACGACGAACGTTGGAACTACCCGGTAGTACTGAAAAAAAAAAATAATAAATTAAGTGAATAAGTGGAGAATTTAGAGTTTTGTTTGCGGTCTACTATCGGTCTAAATATAGTGTTGTGGGGTCCGAGATGAAGTCAGGGACCGAATTACGGACAGCTCATACTCACAATCTTCATATTGGCCAGCGGCGACACGGCGGGAGTGGCCTTTTTTTACGTCATCGACGTCTGCTGTTTATGTCATGAACACAACGTCATGATGACCTTGGCTACGGGCCAATTATGCGCGGGGGTTGTGAGTGACGCGAGCCGCTCACAACTCGTTTGTGAGCGCTCACAAAGGGAAAACGGCGGCGATCTATGCGACGGCTGGCGTTTTCGTGAGGTGGCAGCGGCGGCGCCCCGATGCGATCATCGGCTAAGAACGGTGTACGAAGACTGTTTGACGTGCCCGGCGAGATGTTTCGACGCATGTTGCTACTCGAGAAGGATATAGCATAGAGTAAGATATATATAAAGAGGGGACACTCCCATAGGACCCCAGCGGCCCGCTGTGCGCACAGCGGGGTCGGCGAAGCGTGCCAGTGTGCCAGCCTCAGAGCGGGGCGCTTCAAAATACCAAATCTCGGAGGCTGGAATGTTACTTTCAGTTTCGGTGTTTCGCATGCATCTTGTAGTTTGATACACAGGTGTTTGCGCCACTTGCGCGAAGTAGTTACTGGCATTGTTTAAAAGAGCGGAGGCAATACCAGAAGCCATACAGAACGATGCTGCTGGTCATCAACCCACTCTTGCCCCCCTTTTATAGGGCCCGACAGGGGCGCAAAAGTGTTCGAACGGGCATATGGGGTTATAGATAAAACAGAACCCTTTGAGTCGGGAAGTTGTGGCGCATGCTACCTTGTCGTGACAATTAATACCATTTGCACTTATTCCTGTCTTACTTTTAGTAAGCAAATATTTTATATTCCGTTTCTTCGACCTGTCTACAGTCTATCTTTAATTACGTACACTACTGAAGCTAAACTTTTTTTTTTGTAGGTGCAACGCCGTTTGGCGGAGTCGTGGAACCTCGAGCTGAGCTGCAAATGGTGTCGAGTGTCCTGTCTTTATATATATGTTACTCTATGGAAATAGTACAGTGACTGTGCGACGCGATGAACTGAGATACGTGTGTGCGCCCGAGTGCGCTGTCTGTGCTGCGGCAGATAATGCATGCACTGCGCTTTTTATAAACTGCTAATGGATTACAAGCTGCTGCTGGCAACGAGGCGAACATCGGTCTCGCGCAGCCGACAGTTCGAAAGCGTGTGCGGCAGGGCGGCGGCGAAGAAAGGCTTCCTTCATTACGGCAGTATACCCGGCATCGTCGGGTTTGTCGATGGCGCATCGGGCGTCCACGAGCAGCCTTGTGATGTCCCTGTTTTCAGATATGAGATGCCAACAAGATTTGGGCCATGAAGCTCCCTGCATGCCTGGGATCTTGGCATGATGCTTTCTTCTGGCGGCATTCTTGGTTGCACACAGGTCGAGGCAGGCCTGCTGCGAGACGTCGAATTCACAGAGCCGCAATGCTCTTTGCAAGACAAGTTACCGTAGGCTCCATATGCGTCACGTGTATTGCCGTTCTTGCACTTTTAAGATGGAACATAAGACACATAGTACATTGTTGAAATACCTACGCAAGAAACGAAGATGGGAATGCGTGTGTTTAATGCTTGCATTGAGTAGTAATGGGGCATCATTTATACCGATATTAGGTGCAAGGCTGTCCTTGTGTTGCTGAAACGACAATCATGCATAGTCTGCACGCCCATGAATGTCATCGTCAGCAAAACCTGGCAGTGAGCTACTTAATGTGACTCTTTGATTTTGTCGGTAAGGCTGTTAAAGTTTAGAGGCTGTTGAGCTCGACAACGACGAAGAATGTGCTTAACGGCGAGCCCTTTTCGTTATTCTGGTGAGAGGGGCACCTGTTAGAGACGTGGCTGCAAGTGCCATGGAATCCCAGTCCGGCTTCTCCGGAAGGGTTATACAACAAAGCATAGACCTCCATAAGGTTGGTGGTGGATGACTGAATCGGCTTACTAAAGAGCCACTTCCGGTGCTTGCAAAGATACCAGACGCTCCTCTACCAGCCAGAGCGTGTAGCATGTGCCGTTGCATAACTTCTTTAGATGTCTTCCTGCCTTTAGACGAGGAGGGTGCTGCTGGCTTGGACAAGAAAGGGTCACATCTGTGTACTGGCTACTTGGAAGTGGAATCACTGGTGTCATGCATACCTCTAGGCAAAAGCCATACAGAATCATGTTGTGAGTCTATTACACAGAACCTGCCACCAGAGGCTGGCACAGCTCCACATGGTGCAGCAACAGCTGCAGCGTCAATCCCAGCACAGCAGTCGGCCGTGATATACTGCACATAGCTGATGAACTCATCACAGGCAGCCAAGTGCAGCTTCTTCTCGTTTCATGTCTGTGCCAAGAAACGTGTTGTAGTAAAGATGCATCTTCATGAATCATGCGTTGCAACGCGCCATCTGTCAAGTCAAATTGGTCTGCGTACACACCCTTCACTGTTGCTTGCGGTCGAACATGTTGGTGTTTGTGTGTGCATGTGTTTGAGTGCATAAATTAAGTATTTCACAACGAGGCAGCAATTGAGATGCTTGTCGGAATGGGAAAGTCTCCCAGACGTTTTTTTTAGAAGCATGTGAATCCAGTGTGCACCTTTATTTTGCTGCAGCATTTCACACGTTTGAATATGCAGCAGCGTGACGAACTGCCTGCAATAGCGTCAGCAGTTATTAGCACGTGCTGCACAATTGTGCTACACAGAGGGGACACACAAGAATAATTGTTTAGAGACTGTAAGCTGGCACAGTACTCATCGCAGGTCTGGCACACTTTCGAAGCAAGAAACGAAAGTATTGTGCATAAAACTGTGCGACACAGAGGCAAGAGACAAAGAATAGTTGCTTAATGATTACATACTTGCACAATAGTTGTCATAGATTTGGCACATTTCAGAAGCAGGAAGCAAAGTACACTGCAGAAACTCGGCACAAGTAGTGCAATGTACATTTTTTTAATAGGGCAGTCACCATAAGTGAGCCTTTCAGGACTACAGGCCAGCATATACAGTTAGAATGCATAGAACGCATGGATAGTACCTTTGCTTAATGCTTAACAGCATAGCATATCAAGGATAAAGCTGACAAATTGAATGCATAATAGAAGCGAGTTTTAGTGCTCACAGTGATTGTAGTATAAGTATAAAGTCCCATAGGTACACGAACTGGTACAAAAACATCCCAGATGCATCAAGCAAATAGTGTGGACAGAAGGTATCACTCAAAAGCAAAGCAACCCAGTCATGGATAACGCTGAAAAAAAAAAAAATACAGCGCACATTACAATGGACGCGACATCGAAAGCCCTGTCACGGTGGCTCTGCAGTGAATGAAGGCTTCGGGTTCAGTCCTGGCAGGGGTAGAAGCATCCTCATGGTCACGTTCTTTCCTAACTACCCAGCTACATACAAACAGATAATCATGCAGCCATAGAACTTATTTTGACCAACACTACATGCTTCACGGTCGTCTTGTGTTTCCTAAAGAGAAACAACTAGAATCACAGATCACATGCCTGCACGCTGCGCTGCATTTTGAGCACTTTTCTCATCGACACTAGTAAGAGCAGACCGAAAACACCTCCGCAAGTTGTCTTTGTCTATTTCCGTGTCAAGCTGAGCTTCGACTACCTTCTATTAGATTTTCAGCGTGCTTACGGCACCCGCACAGTATTTCGACTTCAGATTACGCTTAAAACAAAACGGCACCTTGTCGGAGAATCAGCGGTTTCCTTGCAGGCCGCCATGTGCACGCCTTGACGCCGCCGGCACGCCCTCACGGCAATCAAAGTTACTTAACAGCAAGTATAATTACAGAACTAAGAACGCTTCTACTTACGCCTAATGTTATTCCAAATTAAAAATAGTACCTTGCCAAAATATATCTTTGTTTGTTTAAATTATTTCGTATTTATTGCGTTTTGTTACCAAAAGTTAGGAGACGGTCCCTTGTCGGTTTCGTGCCACGCTGTGGCAACAGCGTCTGCCGCGGATTCGGAACTATCGGGGCGGAGCCACGCTAAAAGTCACTGGTAATTGGACGATTTCGTACTTCGTCACGATTGACGTCTCATAGCTGTGTCACGGCTCCATCATTTTGACGTCACGCTCACAAAATTGTGAGCGGAGTCCGTAATTCGGCCCCAGAAGGACTGTCCTAGATACGCAAAGTATTGTTTTGAAGCGAAAAGCTTCACTACGAGGGTCGGAGACGAGCTTCGCGTATGCCGTATGCCGCGACCGAGTGACGTCACAGTCAAGGCCAGCTGCGCAGCCCCCTCGCCAATCTCTGTCAGCGTTGCCTAGCAAAGCCTAAGAGGTGTGCGACTCCTCCTCATTAAGAAAAAAGAAAACAATTAGTCTTCATCCGGGAATCGAACCTCCGTCCCTTAGATCCCCATTACCGCTGTGCCACGCCCCGGTTTTCTTTTTTTCTGACATGGTATTTATTACACGTGGTTATGTACAGAAAGGGTATGTACACAGACTATTTACAAAGCCCTCAGCCGTTGCTGAGCTGCACAACAGAAAACTCACCTAAAAGGCAGGCAAAGATAAGCACCGTGCCACCAGCAGAAACCAGACAGGTTGAAAGTGATTTTCTTCATAAATGTCCTTCAGTTGCAGCATCATTCGGCTAAAATTGAGTCTAGGTGGAACAACACGTTCAGAGTTACGATCCAACATGTGTGTCTTCCACAAGCTATGAAGCCCAAAAAGGAAAAAAAAAAACAAACATGTCATATGGTTCGTAATCAGATCCAGGAGTTGAAACTGCTGGTTAGTTGGTTCATATTGCATAGAAAGGGAACCAGCGAATACGGACGAAAGACAGGAGCAAAGAAGGCACACACCACAACAGCGTTGTGGTGCGTGCCTTCTTTGTTCTTGTCTTGCGTCTGTATTCGCTGGTTCCCTTTCTATGTAATCACATTGTGTAACAACAAGATACCGCACACTGTACGAATTTAGAACAAAGTCATTCTTTACAGTTCTTTGCAGCACATCCCAAAAGAGAATTGCGTCTTTGCAATTAATGAAACAGTGCTCGATTGTTTCAGGCACATCACACAGACGGCAGTTTACAGAAGATACAAAAACATTTTTCTTATGGAGCCATGTGGTAACAGGTAGAGCGTCGGTGTGTAAATTAAAGAAAAATGTTTTCGTGCAAGGAGAAATCTGCATTTTACACACGTTCTTTAGCACATCATGACCCTTAAGACCAAAGTTTGAAGAACGATACAACGGTGGCGGAAAAAGCATTGCTATCAATTGCTTGTATAGACTCTTGCGCGAAACAGAATATAAGCACTCATTCGAGAACCGTACTGTCAAAAACCGCACCGAAGAGTAAACGTCCTGCATAAATCCTATAGTAACTGTGGGCGGTCAGTAAAATCTGAAGAAACCACGGAGTTGGGAAGCAAATTCATGAAATTAACTTGCAGGAATGCTCTAAATGGGATGTGAACAATCACGAAAAAAGAAGAAACGGGCAATTAACTGCCTCACATGCAGGTGCACTAAGCGGAGCCCCCTTGCACAAACAGGTCTGAATAGGTTATCACGTCGAATCAGTTAAAACATTGATGACCAAATAAACGTCGCAAATATTCTGTGAAAACGCTGGATGTAATTTCTAGAACAGTGGAGGACCTGAAGATTTATTAGGTGCCGCGCCCCGGGTCGTGAAACCTACTTCATTATTCCGCTTGTCAACCGTGAGGTATACAGCGGGATTCTGCGAGTGACAGATACTGCGATTGACGCGCAATTTGAAAGTACTAAATACTCAAATAGTTAAGTCACTCAATTAGGGTGACGTCAGGGATGTGACGTCACCCATCTGCCGTCAGCTATGAGGTCCAAGCGGGAACGAGTGCGCTCCAACGCCGCCGAGCGACGCTTCTCGGCCTTCCGCGAGTGACAGATGCTGCGCCTTCCCTTTCCTGTAAACGAATTATAAAACGTCAGTAGACTTAAACGCGCTCGACATGGAAGTTAAGGAGAGTTAAGCTGCTGGCGAACGGCGCAGAAGACTGGAGAAATTAACTTCTTCTGATCCCGAGGTACAGCCACTGCTTTTCGTTACGTATATCCAGGCATAGCAGAGCTAATCCATCTTTAAATTTTTTTGTTGAATGGAAGGGAATAATTTTGTTCAACAGCACCTGGCATTTTTTTTCGGAATGGAGACAAGCATTTTTATTAGAAGAGCTCACAGCTAAAATTCATATTATAGCATTGGCCCCAAACGGTTAAACCGGCGACCATTTCGGGCCAAGCTCGGAAGGGGAGAAAAAAAAAAAAGAGCCGGGGTGTAGTTCGAGAAGTTGCTCGCAAACCAGTCTGTCGTCCACTGTGATCTCAAATAAAGCACATTTGTGACGGCGTCTCGCTTTCCTTCCTTTCCGCTTCAGGCCTTGCAATGGCGATACGTCCATTGCAGCCAGCTAGGCTCTATCGCGTTTCACCATTGTGAGGCGAGCGCGGAACGCGAGCTGCTTTTCCGAGCTCTCGCATCCGTTCTAGCGACGGACAGGAACTGCGAACTTCGAACGAAGTACCAATAGTAGCGACGAGTATCGAGAGCGTATGTGTACGTGTTTCGGCCGGATGCAGGGCAGGACGCAGAGTGACTGGCACGTGACCAAAGGCTCGTAAGCTGCTCCTGCGAGCTAGATAGTTGGAGAAAGAGTTGGAGTGCTAACATTACGCGGCGCTACGTAGACAGCTGTCGGCAAGTTTTGATAGCTGGGGCTGCAAAAAAAAAAAAAAAAAGAAGAAAGAAAGAAAAGGAGGCAGTAGGAGAGCAAGGGCTTCTTGTCGTTTCTTATAAGTTTCGCTCTTACGCTCGGTAATTCAAGACTAGAAGAGCGAGTTGGCGGGTTAGTTGGTTCTGCATGGTGATGGAACAGCGTAATGGACGAGACATAATGAAACGAAGAAGGACGCACATTGGCGCTGACTATCAACTGTGTTTTTATTTCGAAAAACAGGAATTTATATAGCAAACGAAAAAAAAAAAAGAAGGTTGAATATCGAGAACAGTGATGCTCGGTTACTGGTAGTCAGAGGACAGTCACGTCAGAACGTAAAACACCTGTTTAGGAATGAAGAACTGGTGGAAGGGGGTGAGAGGGTACAGAGGACCGTCGAGCGAACGATAGATAAACACAAATGGAAAATGAAGTTAAAATCCCCAAAGAAGTAAAAACTAAAAAAAAAAAATACTGAAAAAAGCGAGGTGAGAAGGGCCTTGATGCGAAAAACATTAGAAACTGAATGGCAGATGAAATCCAAGGTGCCCAAAAGAGGCTAAAATCTTAAAAGAAAAATCAGTCTCTTTTGGGTGCCTTCGATTTAATCTGCTATTCAATTTTTTATTCTTTTTCGCATAACACCTCGCTTTTTCACCTTTATAGTTTTTAACTTTATTGGGGTTTATGATTCCATTAGTGTTTATCTGTCGTTCACTCGACGGCCCATATAGGGAGCTTGCATGAGGCGATGCATGCTGGGTAATCCGCCACGATGTTGTCGTTGGCAGCAGACGACACAGCACGGCACTGCCACATAGCCTCGTCTACATGTTCGCGTAGTGTGCGCAGTTGCTGGCGCGATCGGACAGGCCTACATCGGGTTCTTCACGATTCCAACAATACGTCTGCATGAGGGCGAGAAGGCAACTGATTCCTCTAGCGACGCCGACGCGAATGGCTCGCACGGGCAAACACATACGAGAACGACACCAATCCGGGCAAGTATAAAACGACATACTTGCTAGAACTAGAAATCATGAATGCCGCTGATGTCGACGGGCGGCCAGGTCCAGACGCATAGTGCAGTCAGTCGCTGTCGCGTAGCTTGAACAGGTCCGCGTCGCACTGCAAATGCATGCCTTCATAGCGCGACCAACTTTTCGGGCACAGCGTCGACGCGCACTTTCCTCAGGAATCTGCTCACAATTGCACGCACGTAAGAGCAGCGCACGAAAAGCCGCGTATTTGCTCGGTGGACCGTCGAAATTACAAGGCATTTGCTCAATTCACCCTCGCTTCCCGCCGTCTGCTGCCAGCGACAACATGATGGCGGATTACCCGGCATGCATCGCTTCATGCAAGCTCCCTATACCCTCACACCACCTTTCACCGCTTTTTCATTTGTAAAGACATGCTTTACTCTCTGACGTAACTGACCTCTGACTACTGGTAACCGAGGATCATTATTATTGCTATGCAACCCCCCTTTTTTTTCTTCGCCATATAAATCCCTGTTTTCTTCGTTTCCTTGTGTCCCTTCCATTGCGCTGTTCCATCCTCAATTCAAGGCTCACTGCAAAGAAACAACTTGGAGAATTTTTTTATTGTGCTCCGAGAATTGTGGCTTCGAACCAGCAATATAAAAAGCCAAGCTAATCAGCCTGGATCTGCACTAAATTTCGACTCCCAATGGTAGGACATGGCGGCAAATTGCCGCGAATGCACGAGACTTAAGCAGTTTTCTCTTTTGAATAGGTGGTAATTCTTGCCGCATCGCAGTACTATTGAGATCTTTGATAAAATAACCTACGCATCTACACTGCATTACTCATATTCCGATTAATAATTTCTTTAAATAAATCGCTTGATTTCCAGTTCTGCAATGCGTACCGTTTCGTACTTCAAATCCACGGCTCACGTTCCGTGAAACGCACTGAAGCTGAAATAAAGAGACGCAATTTTTTAGGAGCATTTCATTACATACGTATTCCAGTGCACACAAAGGGAGCAGCGAGGGCGGACTGTTCTTGCTCGGCTTTGGGTGCTCTCATTATAGTAGCGTTCCAATAAACGTGGAGATTGCAGAGCTGATTTGTGATTTATAATGGCCTATGTAGGATTTCTTTTTTTGTTTTTTCATTTTCCAGGAATCGGTGTTTTTGTGAGCAGTGTGAAAGTTGGCGATTTTCGAATGGCTTTTCGGAAAGTTCGCCCTCCGCGTTTTCAACACAAAAGATGAGACAGTGTGGAAGGGGAGATTGGTTCGAAGGTTCCAGTCAATTCTTCTTAAATTGATTTTGCCAATAAACTGAAATTGATTTATTGGAAAAACTAGCTCTTCTATTATTGTTATTTAATTTGTCAAGGATATTCTGGATACGCGTGCAAGTGGTTTCTAAGGAAATGTCACGTTGTTGTGCCTCCTTGACGGCTGTCTGTTGTTCAGAATCGTTAACACAGACTGTTACTATGAAGAGTAGCTGTCGATTAGGGGATGTTTTAAGTGACTTATGAAAACTATAGTGCATTAAATCTTAGACGAGCAACTTTTGTATTGCAATCAAAGTTGGAGTTCTTAAGTTGGCGGCAACCACATCCTTCATTTTACCGCGGAAAACAGTTGTTCTTTCTAATTTGTCTTTTAAAGTGGAGCGCCTGGCAGGGACGCCCGAAACTCCCGCTCCTCGGAAGCTGCGACGTCACGTGCCTCCCTGCCTTCGTGCCCAGCCGGCGGGGCCTGCTGCGCGCGCGCGACAGCGCTACGCGTAGCGGACGTGCTGTGGCTTTCTCTAGTCGACCGTTTTCAGAACCTTTTAAGCTTTAGAGCTCGAATCGGACCCATGCAGCAGCTGGACCAACGAAGGAAAAAACGGCCCGGCCGTACATATCCCCTAGAAAGCGAAAGAAGCATGACAGTCGTACCTTTTTGAAGAGAGGTCCTGGAATACATGAAAATTACTACTCAAATATAAAGTGTACATTGGAAAAGAAATCCTGTAACTGAGCAGCTCATATTGAATGCATGAAATTACATCAAACATCGCAGGAAAGTGTGCTACATCCATCCACATCCTCTTTGTCAAGTCACACTCTGGTGGATTTTCTTGTTGATTTCAGCATTTTTATTCCCCCAAATACCCTCCGACGAAAAATCATCTCTTGTGCAGCGTGGAACGGAACTAAATTTGAAGCACACTCGACGTGATTGCTCCGATTTGGCAGTACATTAACCAAACTACCCGCAGACAGCATATATGCATACCTTAACGGGAAGAAGCGTAAATTACCATCATCATAATTTGTTTTAGCCTTACAGGCCTCTGTTGAGCCATTACATAGGGGGCGGGGGAGGGAGGCAATGTAAATACGATGTGAATTTGTAGAATGTGACGTGGCTTTCTGTATAATATATAGCGTTCTAGTGTTTTCATGCCGGCATGCGCAAATGTAACAGATTCTGAGCGGATAACCTTCGCTGAGAACCCACATGGTGAAAAAGTGACGCCAGCGGCATACATAACGAAAATCGGAGCCCAATCCAGGCCCCAGTAGGACTTATTAGCCCTATAGGTGCCAGAACATGTAGAACAAAATAAAAAATTGAATTGAAATGAATCTTTCACGTTTTGCTTTCAGATGTGGTTGCGAGAGGGGCGTCTGTGAATGAATCTGTGTGGGTTAAAATATCATTCTAAAAAGGCCTTGGTATTTACTGCAGAATTTTGCAAGTTATCAACTAACAACGAAATGTGCTTTCTTCGTATCGCCGAATCTACTGTGGGTGCGCGACCTCAAATGAAATTTGCCTGACTTGTGGCACCCTAGAAAGTGAAAGGAGCCAAGAAAAGGCTTTCACGGGGAAATCTTGCAGTATATAATTTGCGGGGAAAAAAGCTGTCTTTTTATGCAAGGCATCTTTAGGTGTTATTTTTTAGGTGGAGGTGGGGACCTCGGTGGTTTCCTACGGAAAATTTAAGACTTGAGGAAAGAGAATGACTTGTGTGTGTGAGAGAGAGAGAGACGAAGTCGCCACTATAGGAGACGTAAAGCAACCTTTATCTTCTCGTCAGACCCCTAGTGGCCGGCCTTGACAAAGTCAGGCGGAGAGGAAATGTCCCAGACCTGTCACCGCCAGCCTCCGATGGACATTTGGGACGCGAAAGGTAATCTGAGGCGCTCAGCACACCCACCAGCAAACACAGCCTGCCTGGAGCTTTTCCCCTGTTTCTCTCTAGCTCGGCACTAACATGTAGATACTTTGTTGAGACATTTTCTCCTTTTCTTCTTTTATCAGTATCGCTCTCGTAGCTGTCTCCACGATGAAAACAGCCACGCAGTGCAAGTCGCTGCGGATAGAGCAATCTATTGCTCTGTTCTCAACTATTGCGCCTTAATAATTAAACGCCTTGTTATACTGACTTCTGAACATTTCACTCAGATACCTCTTGCACGCTTTACATGAGACGAAACAGTCATCATGACACTTAGTCACCACTCTAAAAAAGAGTAAAAAGCCTCTTTCAATATAGTCGTGCCGCGTTATTTGGACACTTTGGTTCCCTAGCAAACCTGTCCATACAAAGAGTGGCCAGAAATTACGAATCGAGAAGGGGAATCTTAAATAGAAAACGCGTTAACGATACTCTTCAGCTTCTGTGCATAGTGGTTAAAAATAAAATTGACGTTAGACATCATGTTTACCACGGTCGTCATTATGCTTAATGTTTTGCAACTTGACACAGGTATCGTGTCTCGTGGATACATGTCTTAACTTCGACTACAACTGTTTACATCACACAAACGACTACTGCATAACCGCGCTCAGCCTACTGAAAGCTGCTGACTGTGGTTTTCTGCGCGGAACAAGTATAGTGTATTTTTATTCGCAACCGTTTCTGCAGTACGGACAGAGGAAAGGGGCATCTGCTAGACAACCTCGAATCAAAAAGCTTGAAGACACACAAAAAAGGGCCCCCACTGAAGCATTTGCCAGAGATTTACATTCACCTTTTTTTTTTTTATTGCGTTCCTCGAGTTGAAGCACATGGTGGGGCACGCGCAGTACAGATTTTGCTCTTATCGCTGTCCCTATTACTGCGACAAAAATACACAGGTCCGAAAAGACTCTGCGCATTTTCCCCATGTCC
Source organism: Amblyomma maculatum (assembly GCF_055883805.1). Classification (NCBI taxonomy): domain Eukaryota; kingdom Metazoa; phylum Arthropoda; class Arachnida; order Ixodida; family Ixodidae; genus Amblyomma; species Amblyomma maculatum. The sequence continues at coordinate 61,368,001 of NC_139344.1, forward strand.
GTTATAAGCAGAGCGAGTTTTCGTAGTAACGAGGTAGGAATACGGTAAAAAGTTCTTTTTTTTTTTCTCAGAGAAGATGTCCATAATTCGAGTCCTCCTTAATAACAAAAGACAAATGACGAGGTGCGACCGTATATAGTAGAGATATTTAGGGCAGCCCGAACCGCGATCCTTTGCCCTGATCTGCTTCCGCAGGTACCCAGCGCCGTCTGCTCAGTGGCAGGCGGGCTCTCCTACGAGCAGTAGCGGATCATAGATTATGCTATGCTAAATCTATTTTCCCAGCTCGCGTAGAAGGTGAGTAGGACTAGTCAATATTTCGTAATTTCTTAACCCATAATATTTTCCGCACCCACTGCCATTAGGGACTGCAGTTAATTCCCAGGTGTTTGAGGGAAGCCTGCCATGCGCACGCACGCACGCACGCACGCACGCACGCACGCACGCACGCACGCACGCACGCACACACACACACACACACACACACACACACACACACACACACACACACACACACACACACACACACACACACACACACACACACACACACACACACACACACACACACACACACACACACACACACACACACACACACACACACACACACACACACACACACACACACACACACACACACACACACACACACACACACACACACACACACACACACACACACACACACACACACACACACACACACACACACACACACACACACACACACACACACACACACACACACACACACACACACACACACACACACACACACACACACACACACACACACACACACACACACACACACACACACACACACACACACACACACACACACACACACACACACACACACACACACACACACACACACACACACACACACACACACACACACACACACACACACACACACACACACACACACACACACACACACACACACACACACACACACACACACACACACACACACACACACACACACACACACACACACACACACACACACACACACACACACACACACACACACACACACACACACACACACACACACACACACACACACACACACACACACACACACACACACACACACACACACACACACACACACACACACACACACACACACACACACACACACACACACACACACACACACACACACACACACACACACACACACACACACACACACACACACACACACACACACACACACACACACACACACACACACACACACACACACACACACACACACACACACACACACACACACACACACACACACACACACACACACACACACACACACACACACACACACACACACACACACACACACACACACACACACACACACACACACACACACACACACACACACACACACACACACACACACACACACACACACACACACACACACACACACACACACACACACACACACACACACACACACACACACACACACACACACACACACACACACACACACACACACACACACACACACACACACACACACACACACACACACACACACACACACACACACACACACACACACACACACATATATATATGGTGTATATATATATATATATATATATATAACACGCTTTGGGACGTCGTACCCCAATGAGAAATGAGTTACTCGAGGTTGCAGGAGCTGTCAACTCAGCCCTGTTCTGTGCCTGCGAGAGGCAGGCTCGGGATATTTCGTTCACAATGACGACAACGCCGACGTTCGACTTCTGGACTCCTTTAATGGTGTCATGTTAAAATCAGCTCTTGATACGCATACCCTTTAGATGACATGACATTAGTTCTCAGGCTTTCATCGATAGACAGAAAAAGTTACGTGTCCTCTGATTTCACCAAGGCAAACCATATGCGACGACCCTGACACCAGCTGTCTTGAAGTTGCGTGCGTATTCTTTACGCGATGCTTTAATGAATGTCACTGTCGCAACCTGCATACGTATCGAGACTCAATTTGACTTTGACATTTTGGCTGCGCACGGTAGGTGTGCGTTTAGCAGCCCCACGCTATAACAGTGAGTTCGCTGGTGTCGCCAGGTGGAGACATGGCTGGTGACTGCGTACGGCAGTTATTTACCGTTTACTGTTTTTCACCGTTGAAGTGAAACTTCGATTTCCGCTCATTCTGTTTTTCCTTTAGTATGTCCGCCTCTTCAGCATGGGCGGATAGCAGCAAACTATGCCCATAACAAATGTATCGACTAACATGTGAGAACACTCGCCCGTCGGGAGCAGCGTTGTATGGATAAAAGCTGCAGGGCGCTAATATCGCTCACTTATGACACGAACGACAACAGATAACCGCGACTGTACGAAATCGGCGCTGCTTCTACGGAGTCGCTCATGAGGCAAACATCAAAGGTGTGCCACTGTCATCATAAATAAGAAGACTAGCGCAAATAACATAGACACAGACATAGGAGTAGGCAGTCCTGTCTACTCCTATGTCTGTGTCTATGTTATTTGCGCTAGTCGTCTTATTTATGATGACACACCAACTAGCCCAGCTTTCTGCTTTGTGTGCCGCTGATCATCGGGATGTTCCAAGCGCACCCAAGCTGTGCGCGTGTTCATCCGCGTGTAGAGCCATGCTGAGAAAAAAAAAAAGTGCATTCGCTCCTCCATTCATTTATTTAGCATCTTTTCAAGCGCCAATTTAGCGCTTCGTAAATTGTTTGCGGAATCCGCGGTGATAATCTGCAATGCAGCCACTCCTCTCGATGCCTCTTCGCTCGAGAAAAGTAATTTGTGTTCACTGTCCCAGCGCTCGCAGAGCGTTCGATGCTTTGACAGAAAAAGAAAAAGAAGATTAGAGAAAAGTGATTCCGGATGACGTTTCGGCTAAGCTCGGAAGTCTGGTACCTTGCGTCACATCATTTCTGGTACTTCCTCTTTAGAGCAGGTCCCTCTGTTGAAGTTTTGCTTGGACTGTCTGAACTCGATGGCAAGTCTGCATGATGACAGGGTGCTTTTTCAGGCATTTCACAGCCTCTTCGCCAGTCCTTCAAGATTACACGCCCTCGGTACTCGCCTAACTTAGAACAATATACCCCGAAGGCGCGTACAGGCTTATAAAGACGCCACTTTAATTCATACATGACAGCACGTTGTGAACGGGCATTGCGAACTGCACCTGATTTCAAGTCCTTGTTCAGAAAACTTCACAGAGGATCCCACATTTGCATGCGCCGTAAGCGCTCATTGCCTATTCTCCAACTGCGCTTTGAAAACGCAGCGCTGTCTGCTGCTGCCAGCCCCCTCATACACATCCCAAAAACAAAAGACGGATGAATGAGAGACGGTTTGGCGAGTTCGCGCACATTGCTAGAAACCGTCAGTGCAGCGAGGACCGCACAAGAAATGGAACAACAAATTCGCACATCCACCTCTGGGAAAGGAAGATGAAGCCGTCCTTTATAAGGGTGATCTTTACTGCCCTCTTTGTAAACAACCAGCCGCATCTTCATACCGCTTTTGCAACTTTTTGAGTACATAAATAAGCAGCGACTGAAGAGCTATAAATGCCAAGACGTTGAAACGCTCACGTAAGGAGGCAGCGACCATATACGTTTCGGCTCATTCGTATGCGAGCAATGCACCACCAGGTAAGTGGCTCATGGTTTGCAGTAGTCTTGTTGTGCAGTACGACACCTGCGCGCAGCCAAAGGCTACGAATGCGCTTTCTGGCGTGCTGAATTATTAATGAAAGAACATTAAAGTGTCAGCACAGGAAAAAACTTGGCTATAGTCCGTCATAAAATGTCCTTGTTCACCGAGACAGAGCTGACATCTTAGTTTCAAGAGATATAGCCAAGCGCTGATTGGCAACGGGGTGTGTGACGACATTAGTACAGTGGTAATAAAAGCTTCATAACGAAAAAATAAATTGCCGACGAATACGTTACTTCCTAATGCGAAAATTGAGCGCAGCTCATCAGCTGAAAAGCTTTTCGATAGATTGAGGCTAATATTTCGAGCAGTTAATGTATGTACAATTGCAGACAACTTTTTTTATTTTTCACACATATTCCTTCAAGAAACACTCCATAAACCGTTCTTGACTGTCACGAAGGAAGCTTTGTGGTCGGAGAAATGAAGAGAGCAGTTTAGTTATTGGGAGGTTGCGGAAGGCAGCGCGTGGGCCCATAGGAACGTTAGGCGGCGAAGAGACAGCAGCGACTGACTGATGCCGCTGAAGCCGCTGGCGAGTCAAGACAACTTGGCTCGGCGTGTCGGCTTGGGATGCACGCACCGTGATCCGCTCGTTGTCGTTATCGACCAAAGGCGGAAAAGATGAAATGCGACAGTTAAAAGACGGAGCTCGAACGTACTCACTGAACCCTGCCGTCCCGATTCTGTGGGCTCTGCCTCGTATGCAACTGCGAGGGTTCTCGTTTACACGATAGTATGATTTATATTACTTGAGTTATTTCAGCAGAATCGTGACCTACTTCATCAATATTTCACTTGCATATATAATTCCTGCCACCTGCTTAGAATTTCACTGCATAACGCAAAACCCAGTATGCGAATGCATCATCTGAGGAAAGCAATTGATGCAAGGGAAGCAAGCAAGCCCCATTTTTAGGCAGCCTTGACACTGCTTCAAACATCACAAAACTGCCCACTGACGAACATAATTAATAGGCACGTGGTGCTGGCGCCGGACGTCTGCTTGCATCCGCCACAGTCGAGAGACGAGCGCAACGGGCGCGAGCAGCACGCGGAGAGAGACGCTTGCGTAGCCCGTGTTGCGCGTTTAGTCAAGGAGCTCTAGTGGCGACGCTCCCGGCCAGCGGCGTAGAATTGCGCCGCTAGGGGAGGAGCGCACGTTGGAGTCGCGCAGCCAGACATTTAGCTTGGGTATAGTGCTCTAGAATATTGGGCAGTGTGACGACCGGCGCCGGAGAGCGGGCCGCTTTTGCGATGACAAGAACCGACTCCCGCGAGAGGGCGCGACGTGCAACAGGGGTGCCACGTTCGCCGCTCGGCGCGTAGCGGCCGCGGGATAGCGGGGGTACAGAGGAGGGGTGCGGTTCTCTTTGAAGCGATTTTCAGACGCTGCGCAATTAGTGTGATAATTAATAAAGAGGCGACATTCCAGGTGCTTAAACTGATCCCTGCCGTTCTTTTACGTCTATCTGGAGACATTGTGCACGCTTGGGTAGTCCTTCGGAGCAGCGCGCTATGTTTGAATCGCTATCTGAAACCCTCAAAATTTCTTCCCGCGGTCAGTTACAAATCGTCCAGATGAGCAATTTGTACTTAATGTTTGCAACGAACCATGGTGTTTTGCATTCGTTTTTCCCTTAAGGGAATAAAGGCTACTGCCCAGGAGCGCTATTAACACGCGGAGAAAAACAGTGTACATGCGAATCAAAGCTTGTGCTTCGTAAGGCCTCCTTAGGAACACTTATTTTTTACAAACCTTATTTACGAACACCTGCTTGCATTTTGCAGCTTGCGCTTATTCATACATAACAACGTTTATCTTAAATCGTCAGTAATCTGTAATATATCTCTTTAATTGGTGTTCTTTATGTGCCCTAATCACCGTTTATATAAATTACAAATACAGTGTGCGAGCAAAACACATTTATTCACTACCGTACTAATTTAAAGTACTGTGGTATTTACCGGCAAAAAAAAAATAAACAAGGTATACGCGACTCAAGCATTTATTCTTTGTTCGTGATGAACATATACGTATATCACGGACATTTGTTTGCGTGCCACTAACCAAAGGGTGAACCAGCTGTTTAGATGAAAAAAACAACAACAAAAAGTCAAGTGCAGCTACGGCATTGCTTCAAATAAAATGTCAAAAATTAAACCCGTCACATACGTAATACGTTCATAGCGGGCACTTGAGTGCGGACGCTTTACTGGCATCGAATGGTACAGAGCAAATAAACAAAAATAAAAGCACTGATAATTACGCGTCGAATTGACAGGTATGATGCAGTTTTTGGCGCGCACCGAGAGAAACGGAAAAATGCGAAAAAGATGACGAACACCTAATACGCAAGCAATTAAAATAATGCCGAAATCAAATGCGGACATAATCGTGTTTATTCTTTGAGTGTGTGGTATGAAATATGAGTAATCGACTGGATATACTTGCAACTACTGCTTACCGGACTATATATAATCGGGCTACTTACCGCGGGTGCTCTTTGCAGTACTAACCAGACTATAATTGTTGACAAGGTTGATATTACACGTGAAATATTTCCAAGGGAATTTAATTATTTTCCCTTTGGGAACTCGTGTCGTGATTCGCTTACTTCGCAAAGAGCGAAGCCGCAAAAACACTATAAATTTCATTGCTTCAAGTGGGAGCTTTTCTGGTGCTCCAGGAAGGTAAACTTTTTGAACCTTCACATTTTACAGGAAGTTTGCAAAATCAGAAGTGCAAAGCAGTCGAAAAGGACCGTGCATCAAGCCAAATTTTTGAGTAAATTGCGACCTATAGCTTCGAACCTATAGCGCTATTTTTGTTCGTGGTGAGAAACCGTGCGGCCTCACAACCTCTCTTTCCCAGAAGGATGATCTAGCGGAAGCAAATAAGCCTCTGCGTCCTCTATTTTCCGTCGTTGTTTATTTTTCAAAGCTATTCATTTTTTTTATTTTGTATGTACGTAAAACAGGACTAGAGCGATCTTCTGGAGGCAATGACTTGCATATTACCGGTGGCTTGCGTACCCTAGAATGGAAACATTTTCTTGAACAATTAGGTCATCTCTACCTCCATGCGGGGTAGTCCACATTTAATTCATTCCAACTGAATGCCGACTAATTCTCTTGTGGCTTCAGTGACGTACTGTAGTCGGCATAGTTGGCGTGGGAAACAACGGAATATACTGTTTTGATAATGGCGTTACTGTGACCAGTTTTAGTCAGCGCTCGAACACACGTGTTGTATGTTTCACTTCTTCATACATCCTGCTTCTAAACTGCCCTCTTTTCAAAACGACTACATTTCTGGACGTGAATTAGGTGCTTTAGGAATGCTAAAGCAAGCTGTACGGCGAGTGAAGTGTGCTGTGCGAGTCGTACGCCGGCCCTCTCCAAGCTGTTTTCTTCGGAGCCAACTCCTGTCATGTTACTTCCCCGAGGTGTTGCCTACGGCCAAAATGGAAAATAAATGAGGTGATTGCTAACAGTACTGAGCACCGTTAACCGGCATATTTGTAAAATCTTGTCGCGAACAGCTTGAGACGACGCACAAGCAAACAAGAACGTACAGTCCGCGCGGTATCCGCCCCGCCGCACAGCGCGCATACGCGGGCGCCCGGACGGCTGACACACCAGTTGCTGGTGGCGCCCTCTGCGCTGCGGCGCCTCCGTCATCGCAAAAGCGGCCCCTCGCTCCCATGCATTTCGCGGCGCGGTCGACACACTGCCCAATCTTCTAGAGCACTATAGCTTGGGTCCCTAAGGTCACCGAGGGAAACTCCCCCCCCCCCCCCCCCCCCCAAATAAAAGCGATGCAATACTTTTATTTAAACCTCAATAACCGATGCAGTGTACATAGCTGCAGCCTTGGTGTGATGGGAATATTGTACTCTCAACGTTCTTGTGAGAGGGCCGAAGTAATGCAGCTCAGGGATATGGCTTGCGTTAGACGCTCACGGAAAAACTCGTGTGCTGCCCACCTAGTAATGATGTGCTAAGATTGACAAAGCCTCCAGTAAGACATACGAATTGTGTTTTCGACTGCCATCTCGAGAAAACAATCTCTTTTATTGTCCGCGGAACCGCCTGCTGCAGTGGGAGCTTGCAGGCCTTCCGCTGGCAATAATAGGTAGGTTCAAAATCAGAAAACTCCCGCTTCTTTTCTGCACGTGAATATTCGTCAACCATATGAAGTTACATGCCGGAATGATGTACAGTTGCGATCAAAAGTGGTATACTCCACGCGAATCGCAACGATTGCATTTTTTTTCAGTATAAAAAAATGTGCCACACAAAATTGTTTGGACTAGATGGAAAGTATATCAAGGAGGGTACGTTATGCATATCTTAGAAATAACTGCTTCTCTGTCGAAAAAATCTGGCGGGCAGTTTTCTCGCAGCGCGTGGAATATACCACTTTTGCCCGCGGGGGTACAATGAGGAGGAACCGTTTTTATTTGCGCTGCGCAATACTTGATCTCCCCTTCTACCGATTTCCCTTTAGTAGATCCTACTGACCCTCTTTCGCGAAGCCCCTTTCAAGACTGCATTGCGCTCGCCTCTTTTTTTTTTTTTTTTTTCTTCTTTCAACGATAGATTTCGCATCGCCTTTGTGCTCTCAGCCTGAGTTGGGGAGACTAACGCAACGAATATAAGCAGCAAGAGTGAATTGCAGCGGAACGCTGAGAAATAGAAGATAATAATGAAGCTTGTCTCGTTTCTTCTCTACCTCATTTCACTCGTGATCCCGACAGCTATTGTGTCCCGTTATTTCCTATAAGCAACCCGGAAGAGTGTCGACGCAAGTCCTCACTGTAGTACGACACCTATGCTAAGAATTGGGGCAAAGCTGATGGGTAGACACGAGCTCAAGGAACCCGAATATAATCTAGTCATATCAAAACTTCTCGCCCCCCCCCCCCCCCTTTTCTCTTTCCTTCGATATCCCTCTCGGACTTCTAATTTGACCAACCAATTCCTGCGAGCTTGAGACTAGTACAAAGGACCACTTCCCTTAAGTGAGTGGTCTTCGCCAGGCCAACGCGTAACGCCGAAAAAAGAATAAACAACGTACAGTAGCAGGACATTGCCTAAATGAAAGGCTTTCCTGGTTAACGAGACTCCTGAATAAAATAAACTGGCCTGCTCCAAGCCGCAAGACGAGTAAAGAAGGAAGACACACACGTGCATCATTAAAATAATATTGCGTTGTACATGTTGTGTTTAATATGAGCGCATAAGTACTTCAATAAAGAAAAAAGAAATCCCTAAAACAAAAGGCAGTCTCGTCTTGGATACGTTACTGTTTATTGTTATCGGCCTTTTAGAGCGCTAACGGTCTTTCAAGAGAATGAGATCTCATCCTCTGCTGCAAGGAACTGGATATGAAAGCCTTATCTGAGGTTTATGGTGCCCAGGATGTTTCCTTTGTCGAAGGTAAGCATTGTGATTAAAGACTTTCTTCTTGTCTTTCAGGTTAGGTGAGGAGAGGAAATAGAGCACGACTCCATTTACTTCGCTAAAGAGCGGTAAGGAAATGCTTTAAGGGCTACTTCATCTTGAGTTAGAACTTCGCAGCGACGCTGTACAGTAAGTAATCGCGCCTGAGTTAACATAAATATTATGCGAATGAAAAGTTAGGTTTATCGAGTTTAACTTCTCAAAGGTACTCAGGCTACAAGGGAAGTCGTAGTGGAGGGTTTGGGATGACCTCGTCTCCCTATAATTCGCTAACGTGCACGGACATCGCATAACCCGCGTGCGCGTTGCGTTTCGTGCTCGTCGAGACGAGGCCGCCGCGGCCTAGATCGAACTTGGTCCTCCCGCCACAATAGTCGAGCGGTCTAACAGCTGAGCCAACGCGGCAGAGTGTAAAAGGAAAAAGTAAGCAAAAAATGCCTATAATGCAATATCAACATGAAACACAACGCTTCCAAAAGGCTAAAAAAACATTTTACATCAATGTAAGTACGACTGAATGACGCAACATAAAAGGTCTGCTAGCCACATCAAATTTAATAGTTCAATTTTATAGTTTGTAAAAACATGAGTTGGCTTTGCAAGCGCTTCAAGCTTGAAATTTATGGAGATTATATGTCACTACCTTGGGAGTGCAAATCATAGGCACTTGATTCATTGGTGGCCACGGTCCATGAAAGCTGAAAATGAGGCGTAATACTCGGTCCGAATGGATGCAATATGAAAGTCTTATGTTAGAGGTATACAGTTTGTATCAAATTGAACTCGTGGGCTTTATTTCTGTGTCGCATTAATTGCGCTGAAATATATATATGAGCGTAGTACGCTCTGTGCAATTGTGGCAAGTAAATGCAAGGATTAATTCTTGAGGCACTGGGAATAACGCGCGGGACCCCTGAGAACTTAACTTCCTCAAAACCGTTTAGGAAACCTAGGTAAGGAACTCGTAGGGTGCAGGAGCTTTTCAGCTGGGTTACACAAATGTAGACATCTAATAAGGGCGAGGATACTCGAAGAGAAAACAATAATTACGCCTTTATTGATTGCAGTAGTGTCTGATGAGAGCCTTTTATTTCTTATTTTTTTTCACAAGATATTGAAACTAGAGTTTTTATTTGATCCTAGTTTTACGAATCGACATTTTAATTGGAGCGCACAGTCGGGAATCAGATTATCTAGGTGCCCTATAATGAAGTAAAATGCAATATGGCTGGCTTCTTCGGGCAGCCGTTTGGAAAGGAACTGAATTTATATTATTGAGGAACCAGTCCACTACAATTTGCTTTGCGGTAGACTGCGACCTTATACACATGATGACATCGCCGCAGTAATGCTCGCTCATGATACTTCCAGCTGAGCGGAAAGTTTCTCGGGCACATACCGTCACATAACTATGCGACGCTGCTTCCATACGTGTTCGAGGGGCTGCCTTGCCTTGTATAATAGCGTGCAATCCATTAGGCACTCGCTATGTAATTACGCAGCGGCTTGGTCCATTTGGTGTTCTCGAAGGCTTAAGAATGAAACATTTTCCGGCAGTTAGGTGAAAAGCTTGTCACAGGCAAAATCACAGCAGCTGCTTGCTCAAACGAGTAGTGCATCTGTGCGATAATCACTGTATTCTCCGAACGATCTGAACGTTAGCCCCAATATTTATTTTCTCATCGCAAACAAGCGACATTTATACCGCACTAATATTAATGCAGAGTAGATGCGTGAATTTGTCACACTTCGCGTGTCTATTATTTCACATGATTTTAATAAACAAAAATGCAAAAATAATTTTTTGGAAGCCACTCTGGCGCACCGGGGATGTCCTCGAGGAACGTTTATTTTCATCTCTAAAAAACACACATTGATAAATCGCCGATATTACAAACAGTATTTCTTAATTCACGAGAGTGAATTCATAGCGACCATGCAAATACTAATTACATGCAATTATAGCATACTCGATTTTACAGAAAGGAGTAGAGCTACTGTCACCCCTTTTACACAGATTTTAGACGTGTGTAGATGCCGCGTCCATGAGAGCTTCGGAGAGTGGCCCGGAAGAAAGTGAGCTTGGTGCGCAGCACAGGCACCGGTTCCTGACTCTGGACCCGTGGCGACGGCGGTGGGCGCGCGCGCGCCCTACGTCACGATCCGAAGACGCTAGCGCCGCCCTTCGCGAGTCGGCGCCGGGTTCACGGGGCTGCGACCACTCGTGGCCAGGCGATGGAGAGCAACGGCTCGGTCCCGCGTGGGCTGGGTGAAGACCAGCGCGCGGTGTACGCGATCGCCGTGCCCGTACTCCTGGTCGGCTGCACGCTGGCGTTCGTCTTCAACGCAGGAGTGCTGTTGTCACTGCGCTGGCTGCGGCGGCCCATGTCACCTACGCTCTGCTTCAGTCTGTCGCTGACATTCGCTGACGCTTACTCTGCCCTGCTACTGGCCACTGGTCTGGTCCTCAACAGTTACTTGCCCGTGTACAGCGTCTCACTCGGCTCCCAGGAGCGCTGCATAGTGCTGGTCTTGGAGGTTTTTCGCCTGTCCGGTCTGCTGGCGTCCGCTTTCCACCTGCTGGCATTGGCGGTGAACCACTACGTGGGCATCCTGAGGCCTCTGCACTACGCTGCCATGGTCACACGACGCTCCTCTGAACTCGCCATTGCCGTCCTCTGGGCAATGCCCGTGCTCGTGTTCCTCATATATTTCGCCTCGGTTCCCGGCCAGGGGCTCCAGTCTCCTGGGTGCGTACATGTCGACTTCGTGCGGGGCCGCGCCTTCAGCCTCACCCTACTTGCGCTCTTCTCAGCCCCGCTGGTGGTCATGACCTTTATCTACTCCCACATCTTCGTCGTCATACGACGCCATCGGGCGGGCCTGGTCAGCTTCCCGTCGACTCGTCAGCTGCACAGGAACGTCAAGGCGGCCTACACAACTCTCTGGATCCTGGGAACGTACCTGGTAGGCTGGATGCCCGCCGTAGCATTCATCGTGCTTACTTGCACCGACTGCGCTTTTCCTATCTACGACCTTCCCATGAGCACACGCATGACGCTGGGCATTCTTACCAATGCTCTTATCATCTCCAAGGGCCTCATCGACCCTTTCATCTACGCGGCCCGCATGTTCGACGTTAAGGAAGCCCTGCAGAATATGCTGCGCTGTCGGCCTCGCAGGACCAAGACCGTGCGTCGCCGCTCTTTTCTTGTCACCAAGACCGACACCCTGACCTCCAGCCTGCGTCTGATTCAGTTGCGTAGGGAGTCCTTTATCATTGCCAAGCCGAGGCCCGAGATATGCCGGTGCTCGAGAGCCTGACGACGACACCAGCACACGCCGCAGAGGGGCTTACTCGACAATGACCTGTCCTATCGCCCAACCAGTGCGCGCGTGCAAAGTGACAGTGTCGGACGCAGGGCGAAGAGAAATCAAGGCCACTCCATTAACCGGTATGACTGATTAGTGTCAGGACAACAAGACTAAAGCGGGTTCGCCGCGCTCATCTAGTATAACCACACAGCAACCGAGTCTGTCAACATTCATGTGACGCTTGTTCAGAACAGGTCGAACTGGTTGACTTGTGCTAACAATTGACATTGTTCTTCTTCACACAAAGTGACAAGTTTTAGAGAAATGATACGATATGCCTTTTCGATTGTGCACGTGGGAAGTGCTCAGTGAAAGCTCATCTCCATTCTCACGGTCAAATTTGACCCCTCGATAAGCAGCTTTGCGCGGGCCGTTAAGGATTTAGCACAGTAGATTTTAACGGCATGCACTGTCCCAGTTGAAGCGACCACCCCCCCCCCCCCAAAAAAAAAAAAAAAAAAAAAAAAGAAGTCTTGCCGAATTACTTTAACAGCATGCTCTCGCTTTGCAAGCAGGGACTGACTACTTCGAAGTCTCCCACAGCTGCTGTCTGCAGCTGACAGTTGCGAGTGTACGTTGGGTGCTCTCGCGTGTGCTGCATTCGCAGACACGCCCCTTTGGCAGCACCGTCACCAGCAGCCGCCTCAAAAGCTGTTAAAGGCACACTTTTAAATGTGTGTTTGTAACGCAGTTCTCTGCTAGAATTCCTCTAGATACAGCGTAATCCTGTGTGTTCATCTCTGCCGAATATCCAGCCGTAACAGGAGCTGGATGTACGGCGAGGTTTCAGTTCTCAGTTAACAGAGGAACTGTTCCTTTAATATAAGGGCCAGACAAAATGAAACCTATTGTCTACGCAAGAAGATCTTGTTTGCAATTGACCAGCACCTAAGTGCTAGGCAATGGCAAACCGGAAGTGCGTATACAGCAAGTTTGTGAGTTCAGCCCGCTGCATGGACTTTGAAGTGGTCTGCCTTTGTTTCGCTTTGTCAACATTGCCAAATCACTCACCTTCTAATGAAAGAAAGGTAAGAGGCGGGTGATTTGTCTCTCCTCGAGTTCCTTTCTTCCGCCGAACAACAACAAAAAAGTTCGCCACAATGTAAATATAGCTGCCGCTGGCGCTCCGAATTGCATTCCTCCATGATTATTGCCGTTTAGTTTTGTGGGCGGGATGCGCATTATCGTTAAAGACAAGCATTCGAAAGTTTTCTCAAGCCTACACCCCTTCCGCCCATTCTAAATTTTTAGTCTGCCTCAGGGATCTATGTTCCCCAGAAAGAGGCGGTACTGTATGAAAAGAAGAAAGAAAAGATATCGTGAGCTAGGGACATTATCGGGGATGGAGGTCTGCTGTGCGCGCAAACTACAACAAAAACACATAACTTTCGTATCGGCCAGTAATCTCGGACCATACTCGTCGATGTGAAAGTTGAACTTTTGCTCTTTCATGTGTGCTAAAGAAATCAGGGGGTAATTCGTTTACATCGTGCTTCTAGTCCAGAATCGCCAGACGTGCAATCCAGAGACTTTTGTTTTTGTCCCCGATAGTAAATGTCTGTGTTTCGTAACGTGCGCAGGTTTGTGTTTTAGCGGGAAACTCATGAATGTAAAAGTTTATGTATATATTTATCAATTAAATTGATATGCGTCGCAACATCAGACTTGAAACTGTCAGTCCTTACTTCCTTACTGTCTCGAAAACATGGAGTACTTTTTAGAGCCTTGGCTTCCGCACGACAAAAAACAAAAACGAAAAACACCTAAAAAAGCAAAAAAAAAAAAAAAACATTCCGCTGCAGTACAAATGTCATATTGATATCCCTCCGCTCCTCAAAAGGAAAACAAAAATGTGGTAATACCTAAAACACGAACTACTGGCGCAGATCAAAATACGCGCGACTGAGTCTGGAATGCCTGAAATGTTGCTACTTAGCTTATAGGAAAGAAAAGGCGCAGTGTCTGACACATTTCTTGGTGGACAACTGACCCATGCCGCGAGGGAAGGGTGGAAGGTGGGAGCGAAAGAATAAAAAGACAAAGAAGAGCCGTAGTGAGGTCTAGGGAATAATTTCGACCACCCAGGGATCCTTAATGTGCAATAACATCGCATATAGCACATGGATGCCTCTGCGTTTCTCCTCCATAGAAAGGCGGCCGCCGCGGTCGTGTTTGAAACCGGGTGCTCGTTTCAGTAGCGGAGCATTCTTAACCACTGAGCCACCGCGGCGTAGTAGGAATGCTTCATGTCTTCCGTAAAACCAGCCGCGACGGGTATAGAGCAAATCGAATTTTCGAGCGGCGGAGGCAGCCTTTTCAGCACTGGTGCGCGAGTCACGCTGAGCAAGCGGCCCTCTTTAACGTAACAACGTAGACAGGTCGTTCGGCCGAAAAAGGCGTCACCATTGCCGTAACAAGGATTAAAAAAAAAAAGTGAAATTGGCTGGGGTTTAGCTCTTGTTAAACCGGGTTGTAACGCGTTAGCAATATTTGGGACTCTCGTTTCACATGGGACGGTTATGTCAGAATCAGCCTGCCAGCTGGACCTATGCATTCACGTTACCCCTATAAACCACTAAGGCACGGCCATATGGGCTGGTTAAAGAGGGGGATTATATGTGGGTTGGCAGGAGCTTCCAACTTTGGTCTTCACACGAGACGGTTATGTCAGAATCAACCTGCTAGGACCCTGGCATTCACGTTACCCCTATAGACCACTAAGGCACGTTGATACGCCTTGGCTCAAGGTCAAACGTGGCTCTTCCCCGGACTACGCGACGGGCCGAAACCTGGCGCAGTATTGCTAACGCAATAAAAAGAAATATATGGGACAAAATACTACCTAATTGATTTGGTATCAAAACTGTAAGCAATCGCTCTGTTTGCAGCGTTCAGTGCGGTGTCATACAATTTCGCTTCCCACTTAGCATCCATCTGCTAGTCAAATTGGAGGCTTGTTTGGGACAGGGATTTAAACCGAGGGTGTATGTAACTCCAATTAATGCCCTTCATGACAAGTGTAGGCCTCCATTGAGAAATGAAACAAATACTGCTCTCCCTTAACCCCCACCCCTCCCCCTGAAAAAACACAACTCAAGATGTTTAACAGTTTGCAAACCTCTGGGACACTCTCAAAGTCAGGAACAAAAACACGTAACAAGAAAAAAAAAAAAAGAAACGGCGTTTACTTGTTTACACTCCGCGACTTTTAATAATGCCCAAGCATTAATAGGCTCATGGTGCGAAAAGCGTCCGCAGAAGTTATCCGTAGAAAGTGTGTACAGAAAGTATCTTTTCGCACCCACAAAGATGACTCTCTGGTCCCCCGAAACTTTATTTCCTAAAATTTGGTACCTAACCTAATTTGAGTATGGCAAGTTCAGTAGCGATGCATGTTTGGATGGGCCACTTCTGAAATCTGGCTCTGTGGATGCCCAAAATTTGACATCTCCAAAATTTTTTGTCTTACCTAATGCCTCAGTGGTGATCTGCAAATTTTTATGAACCATTAAAAAAATTTGGCCCCCATGCACCCCCGAAATTTGACCAAAACTGGTGTCTAGCCTAAATGGTGATTTCCAAATTTAGGCGGGCCGCCTTGAAATTTGCCCGTTCGGACCCTCAAAATTTGATTTCGTCCCAATCTTATCAAAATTCGTGTCAAAACTAACTTGACTAAAGCCAAGGTGCTTTATAAATTTAGGTGGGCGACCTCAAAAATTTTGCACACCAGACCCCACAATCTGATTGTCCGAATCAGACCAAATTTGGTGTCCAACCAAAATTTATTATGGCCAGCACAGTGTTAACTTCCAAGCGTAGGCGGGCCACCTGCAAAATTTGGCACCCTTACGAATTCTCCGCGTGTGGGAAAGGACGTGCACTCTTGAAATCTTTGGAATTGAAAGACCGGCACAGAGTTTGGTAAAGTGTTAAGTGTCTTTAATTAGCCTGGTTCTTGGGGGAAAATCGTACATTGAAAAGGCGGTGTCAAGGGCGCCATCCCAGCTGTTCCTGGGGAGAAGATTAGGCGTCCTACAATTTTTTGTTTTCTGTTCTTTTGCATGTGCAGCTTTACATGAATAATAGGCTTCCAAAGCACCGTCGAGCGGCGCTGCTGTTCCTGACAGGGAGCGTCATCTCGGACTGAAAAATAGAAACTGGGGATACACGCGGCGGCACCACCTAGGCACCCCGTGCAAGTTTTCTCCTTTCGCTCGCTCGCTTCCGCGCACGTGCAGACGTCTCGCGCTGCTTTTTCGCGCGGACAGAAAAGTACACACTGGACGCCGGCGGCTCAGCTCGCTGCCTTCACAGCGTGCGCCGTGCGCATTCTCTCGCACGAGCACGCGCCTTGTCACGCCCCCGTAGGCGCACCGCGACATGCCACCTGCATTCCGTCTTAATTGGGCAGCATACTTAATTATAGGCGGGAAACATTTTATTCACGTCTGCACTGTAGAGCAGACATCAGACGGGGATGAGTAAATATTGATTGTGAATGCGTCCCACGTTAGCAAAACCGTAGGAAGTGCATCTAGAGGTAAGTCCGCTATGTAATTATACTGTCGTATATAATGTGTTTAAAAACTTCTAAAGTATTATCAGTGCGGTGAAATAAAGTAGCTCGGTCATTGACCATCGTTTTGGCCTGTACCATGCGATCTATATACGGATTTGTTTTTTATTATTACGACGTTACCAAAGAAAACGTTGCAGTAGAAGAATAGGTATATAGTCCGAAGGAGGTGTTTTTTCAAAGGCACGAACGCTAGCAGTCTCATAAGCACATGCGTGCTCCGTGCGCTGCACGCGACATAACTGGCTCGCTGGCTCGGAAGGCAGGTGAAATCCAAGCTTGTACTACATAGTGTTTTATTGCAGTTCTTATTAAATGGTTGTGCTTCATTTATGATAATATTTGGTTTGCACTCACGAACCCTGTGACTCGAATGGGGTGCTCCGTGCGAGTGGTGTTAGTCGAGCCATAGCTAGGATCCCTTTTCTACTGCACATCCGACATATCTTCGTCAATAATAATAATAATAATAATAATAATAATAATAATAATAATAATAATAATAATAATAATAATAATAATAATAATAATAATAATAATAATAATAATAATAATAATAATAATAATAATAATAATAATAATAATAATGTTTATTGCCACTTTGTAGATAATACAATATGGTTCAGGCCCGTCAAAGCCAACAAGAGGCTTGAGGGACTGGGCCCGCAGTTACGGCCAAGACTACAAAAGGCAGTAGATATAGCGACGCTTCTTGTTACACCCAAGCGAGAGCAAAACGAAAAAAAAAAAAAGAAAGGTGGAAAAGACAGGTTAACAGCATGAGTATTGAGAAATTCAACTCTAAACCCAGAGTAGACGTCAATATAAAAATAAATGAATTAACCAATATATTTTTAAGCACAACTTCACTCTGACCAAAGAATACAAAGATCAACAGAGGGCTTTCAGATGCATCATTAGGTTACGCATAGAAGTTACAGCAAAAATTTCATCCGGTAACTCATTAAAGATTTCAGGTACATAAGCACAGCGCCTTGCTTTCCCGTATCTAGTTACACTCCGTGGTATATAATAACGTAATGTTTTCCTTAACTTCCGTTCAGGAGTATTAATAATTAAAAAGTCAGAATTCCAAAACTGCCGATGAACAACTGTCTGCACAAAAAGAGAATGAATTGACGGAAGGCCTAGGAACTGAAAGTCGTCCGTGCCGGATGGTATGTGACAATTGTACGCAATGCTCTTCAACATGTTTTTTTTTTTTTTTTAATATACTATCAATACGGCCATGCCAGCGTGAAGGACATGGCCCAAATGTATCCGAGAACATTGTACGCGAGCGCATGAATTATAGTTCTTTTTACTGACATCGGCACCAAAGACTTCATATTGAAGAGTAACCATGTAACTTTCCGTAGCTTAGCACACAGATATGCCAAGTGGTCATGCCAAGATAAGCTGCTGTCAAAAACAATACCGAGATATTTGATCGAGTTAACACATTCTATTGGCTTGAAACAACAGGGGAGGGAATCATGATCATGCAAGAATACTTGTCTATCTATAAGTAGTGTCTTTAAAGGATTTCTGAAACATATCATTTTCGTTTTGTTTATGTTCACCGAGATTCCATTATCGGAAAACCATTTCATAACATAATTAATGTTTTTCTGCAACACATTCACTGCCGTCTCGTAGTTTATATGCTTCGTGAGCAGAACTGTGTCGTCAGCGTACTGAAAAATCAAGCACTTGGATGTTACCGAGCTCAGATCATTTGTAAATATATTAAAGAGCAATGGAGATGGAATGGATCCCTGTGGTACACCAGCTTTTACAGGGAGCTTTCCACTGTGCTCCATTTGGCTGTTAATTCTGACCACTTGTGAACGTCCGCATAAGAAATTCTTTAGAACAGCATAAAAAGGACATCGAAAGCCCAGAAGGTACAGTTTTTCTAATAAAATAGTATGATTAACCGTATCAAAGGCTTTCTTACCGTCTAGGAAAAGAGCACAGCTAAACGTGTTTTCATCGAAAGCAGCGTACAACTCATCAGCAAATTCCTCAAGCAATAATGTAGTACATCTTCCCTTAATGAACCCATATTGACGGTTTGAAATGGCATCGAATTTGTCTAAGAAGGAAGTCATACATTCAAATAGGAATTTCTCTAGTATCTGTGATAAAATCGGCGGGATAGAAATTGGTCTGTAGTTCTCGATAGCATTCTTTTGTCCTCCCTTGAACAGCGGTTTTACGATAGCAGTTTTCAAATCTTCAGGCATTACAGCGTTTTCCAAAAACCCGTTAATCAGGAAAAGCAGTATGTCCGAGAGAGCGTGAAAATTCCGCTGTATCAGTGCGGCCGGTATACCATCTATTTCGGCGGGCTTGTTTCGTCGGAAGCTTAACACTAGCCTGGCAAGATCCTCCTTTGATAGCTTTGGAAGATACGCGGAAGCTGATGAAGAATTTTTTAGTGTACATTTAAAGCTTTGCCCTGTTGCTGCCATTTCGGCCGCTAGCGTAAAATACTTACTGAAATCGTCACCTTTCGACACAGGTTCGTCTACCAAAACGTCCAAAGAAGACAGGCTCCCATCGTTTCCCGAAGGTGTTTAATCAGAGACCATATTTTTGCAGGATTTTTATAGGATCGTTGAAACTGCTGCTGAAAGTACTACCGTTGTGCGGATCGAATAAGTGCTACAACCCTGTTCCTGGCGGTTCTGTATTCAGAACAAAGGTCATTGTTATTAGGAGCTCGTTTAGAGCGTTTCCAAAGCCAATCTCGATTTGCGATTGCCCGCATGCTTTCAGAGTTTAACCAGTTGTGATTCCTCCTTTTCTTACGCACTAATTTCCGAGTACACGTTTCATAATAATAATAATAATAATAATAATAATAATAATAATAATAATAATAATAATAATAATAATAATAATAATAATAATAATAATAATAATAATAATTGTTTCACTTATTGCCCAATTTGCGAAAATATGTAAAAGCGTCTCCGCAAGGCATGTTCCCCCCCCCCCCCCCCCGAAACAAAAAACAGCTATTTTCTTGGTCAATCTAATAATGAAAAGGCAGCTGTGGACATTAAGGCACATTCACACATCACTGTCGATCGCGGACGTCGCACCTGTTGATTTGGTTGCTTTAAGAGCACTCACAAAGCAGGGAGAGTGCACAGAAAATCGGCAAAACTAGACACGCGGGGAACGAAGAGCAGGGTAATCTTCCATCCTCTTCACTTTTTATGCATGGTGTTAAACCACTATGGGTGCAGCGGTGGCGTAGCGGTAGAACATCCGCCTCGCATGCCAGAGGACCGGGGTTCAAATCCCGGTGCCGCGCAATTCTCCACCGGATGAAAGAAAAAAAAAAAAATCCGCGTGTGATGGAATTGCATAAACAGGTTTGGGGTGCGACCTGATGCTGGTGAACACCTCCGGCAACGCACTCACTCACCAGAACAGGAGTTGGCCACCCTGGTGCAGTAATTGGCCGCAACCTCCTAGCTCCATAAAACCCCGGCCCTTAGTCACCAGCGGCTGCGGAACAACTGACCACGGCGGCGGTCAGACCTGTGACGCAGCATGGGGTGCTAAGAAAGTCTGGCTCCGCTGGACAGGCCGCCATTGGAAACTGACCCTGGCAACGTTTAATGCTAGAACCCTAGCTAGTGAAGCTAGCTTAGCAGTGCTGTTAGAGGAACTAGAGGGCATGAAATGGGATGTCATAGGGCTTAGTGAGGTTAGGAGGCCGAATGAGGCATATACTGTACTGAAAGATGGGCATGTACTGTGTTATCGAGGCTTACCAGAGAGGCGACAACTAGGAGTAGGTTTCCTTGTCAATAAGTATATAGCGGGTAATATAGATGAATTCTATAGTATTAATGAGAGGGTTGCAGGCATCGTAGTTCGGCTTAATAAGCGGTATAAACTGAAGGTTGTACAGGCCTATGCACCTACATGTAGTTATGATGACCAGGCAGTTGAAAGCTTCTACGAAGATGTAGAATCGGCAATGCGAAAAGTAAAGACGCAGTATACTGTACTAATGGGCGATTTCAATGACAAGGTAGGGAAAAAACAGGCAGGAGACAAGGTAGTAGGTGACTATGGCATTAGTTCTAGGAATAGCAGGGGGGAGTTACTAGTTGAGTTTGCAGAGCGCAATAACTTACGAATCATGAATACCTTCTTCAGCAAACGGAAGAACCGGAAATGGACCTGGAAAAGTCCTAACGGAGAGACTAAAAATGAAATCGACTTCATAATGTGTTCAACCCCCGCCATTATGCAAGATGTAGAGGTAATCGGGAAAGTGCGATGCAGTGACCACAGGATGGTGAGGTCCCGAATTAGCCTAAATCTGAAGAAGGAACGCAACAGATTAGTAAGAAAGAAACCCATCAACGAATTAGCGGTGAGGGGGACGGCAGAAGAGTTCAGGATCTCGCTACAGAATAGGTTTTCAGCTCTAACTGATGATGGCGACATTACCCTAGAGGCAAGGAACAATAATTTCAGAGATATCATTACTGAGTGCGCGGTAGAAGTAGGCGGTAGGATAGTTAGAGAGGATACCGGTAAGCTGTCTAAGGAGACGAAAGATTTAATTAAGAAACGCCAGAGTATGAAACCTTCCAATCCAACAGACCAGATCAAATTGGCCGAGATATCAAAGCTAATCAATAAGCGCAAGGTGGCCGATATTAGGAAGTATAACATGGAGAAAATTGAGCATGCTGTAAAGAACGGGGGAAGCCTTAAAGCGGTAAAGAAGAAATTGGGCATAGGCAAAAACCAGATGTATGCGATAAGGGACAAGGCGGGCAACGTCATCACTAATATGGAAAAGATAGTCAAAGTAGCCGAGGAGTTCTATACAGATCTCTACAGCAGCCAAAGTAGTCAGGACCGTAATGAGTTTGGCGGTAGGGAAAAACAGTCAGACGTTCCACCAGTGACGAAGGACGAGGTCAAGAAAGCACTAGAAACTATGAAAAGGGGGAAATCAGCTGGAGAGGATCAGATAACTACAGATTTGCTGAAGGACGGGGGGATATCGTGCTAGAAAACCTGGCCACCCTGTATACGCAGTGCCTGGTGTCATCGACGGTACCGGAACCATGGAAGAATGCAAACATTATCCTCATTCACAAGAAAGGGGACTCTAAGGACCTTAAAAATTACAGACCAATCAGCTTACTGTCTGTTACGTATAAGGTATTTACTAAGGTAATCGCTAATAGAATCAGGACAACCTTAGACTGCAAACAAGCAAAGGATCAAGCAGGGTTTCGGAAACGGTACTCTACTATCGATCATATCCATACCATCAATCAGGTGATAGAAAAATGCTCGGAATATAACCAGCCCTTATACATAGCATTCATTGATTACGAAAAAGCATTTGACTCAGTTGAAACCTCGGCGGTGATGCAGGCATTGCGAAATCAGGGGGTAGACGAGCCATACGTGAAAGTGCTGGAAGATATATATAGCGGCTGCACAGCAACCATAGTTCTGCATAAAGAAAGTAACAAAATTCCCATAAAGAGAGGTGTTAGGCAAGGAGACACAATCTCCCCAGTACTATTCACAGCTTGTTTAGAGGAAGTATTCAGAGACTTGGAATGGGAGTAGTTAGGGATAAGGGTAGATGGAGAATACCTCAGTAATCTGCGATTTGCTGATGACATTGCCTTGCTAAGCAACTCGGGGGATGAACTGCAAATAATGATTAATGACCTAGACAGGAAAAGTAGAAAGGTAGGCTTGAAAATCAATATGCAGAAGACTAAGGTAATGTTCAACAGTCTCGGGAAGGAACAGCAGTTTACATTAGGTAGCGAAATACTGGAAGTAGTAGGCGAATATGTCTACTTAGGACAGGTAGTAACCGCAGACCCGGACCACGAAAAGGAAATAACAAGAAGAATACGATTGGGATGGAGCGCATTTGGCAAGCACTCGCAGATTATGACTAGCAGCTTACCGGTATCGCTCAAGAGGAAAGTATACAACAGTTGCATCTTACCTGTACTCACCTATGGGGCTGAAACGTGGAGGCTAACCAAGAGAGTTCTACTTAAGTTGAGGACAACCCAGAGGGCTATGGAACGAAAAATGGTAGGGGAACATTAAGAGATAGAAAGCGTGCAGAATGGGTCAGAGAAATAACTCAAGTTACCGACATTCTAGTAGAAATTAAGAAGAAGAAATGGACATGGGCAGGACATGTAGTGCGAAGAGAGGATAACCGATGGTCGCTGAGGGTAACAAACTGGATTCCAAGGGAAGGAAAGCGTAGCAGGGGGCGGCAGAAAGTTAGGTGGGCGGATGAGATTAAGAAGTTCGCAGGGGTCAAGTGGATGCAGCTAGCACAGAACCGGGTTAAGTGGAGAAATATGGGAGAGGCCTTCGCCCTGCAGTGGGTATAGTCAGGCTGATGATGATGATGATGAAACCACTATACTTTTTTGATGCCTCTTCAAGCCGTCTTTGTCAATTGTCAACATTTCTGAGTTTACGAAGGAAGGGGAAATTGGCCCTTTTCGTTTCCACAAAGAACGCGAGACTTCTCAGAACGCTGTCATGCGTTTGGAAAAAAAGGTCTTGCGGACACGTTTCCAAAGGAATCTGCAAAGTTTCACACGTGAGCCTCGTCTTTTGGTGCTTCACCTACTAATGCGGCTTCCCATGACACAATGCTATTTAGGACATCCGTTTCGCATCAGCGGAAGCGTTTTTGTATCGCCAAATAACCGCCAGGCGCAACGCGATCGCCGCGCGTGCACAGGAAGCTAGCGGAGCGTCTGCTCAGCGAAGCCCCATCGTCTCACATTTCGCCACCACGCCAGGAATGCGGCGCTGCCGTCGCAAGGGGAAACTTGAGCTTGGGTTCCCCATGATAAAGTGCTCGTACTTTTGTACTCCCTATCGTGTTTTCTTCATCCTCAGTACCTCATGATGGCTTGTGAGCACTAAAAAGGATTCCCCGCCGACGAGGCTCAGTGGATAATTAGGACTCTCGACTACTGAGCCTGGAAACCCGGATATGATCCCGCGGCCGCGGCGGCCGTGCTTCGATAGAGGCGAAACGCAAGGCACCCATGTACTGAGCGATGTCAGTGCACGTTTAGGCCCGGGTGGTCGAAATTAACCGGAGCCCTCTACTACTGCGGCCCTCATATTGTGAGTCATATAGGTACGCTAAACTTTATAAGCCACAAACGAAAATTGATATTAGTCCCGTCATAGAGCTAAGCGAGACCATTCTGATGCGAGTTCGGCCTCGAACAATTCCGAGTGGCGATTCAACGCTTTGGTCAACTTCGAAAGTGAGGTCTCGACACAGTAGCCAAAGTGCTAGCTCTAGCCAGTCGCGTACTGGAGTCATGTGCGAGGAGTCTCGTGACTGTGACAGGCGAGTAGTTTTATTTCTAAGCGGCGAGTTCGGTAGCGATCAACACGCTGTTGCAGGAGCGGCTGAATAATGAGCATCGCACAAGCGCTTCGAGAAACAAAGCGGCCGTATAGGGCGCGACGTAGGAGAAAAATGAACAGCCCCGCTCTCGAGCGGCTCCAGCCAGTGCATCGTGGTGGTCCTTCGTTTGGCGCCAGCTTTAATGTTCCATTCGTCGTGGTTGCACATACGCTTGACGACAATAACTACGGTTTGCCTAATAAAACAATATGTGATGGAAAGAATGATAGAAACAAACACTGCCGAACTCTAAATAGTTGCTAGATGCAGGGATTTCGCCGGTACCGGATATACCGTTTTCACACATTATGCACGACCGGCAATGGCTTAGATTGTCTATGCCTATAGTTGGTATGAAGGAGCACTGAACAAGGGTAAAGGGGGTACGCCTCAGTTCGCAGGTGGAGCCAACGTTCCGACAAGTGGACTTGTATTCGTCTGGGCAAAGCGATCATCACTGGCAGGGATTTAAATACGCTTTTGCTTACGAAGAATAAAAAATTGGAACGGGGGAAAGTGGGTGAGAAGAAAGTAGATGAAGAAGTGGGGAGGGGGAAGATGGGTTAGAAAAAATAGGTCATGGAGTAAAAAAAAAAAAACGCATTTCTTCAGTATGTATTTTTCAGCCTGGAACCAGGGATCCTGTGGTCTGCAAAAGAAATAGAAGCGGCAGTACCAGGACCAACTACAATACCGGGTGGATGATTAGTCACCACTTAAGCAGGTTTGGTGAAGAAACACACTCTTACAAAGGGAGAGGCTTTGCAAAGGGCCCTGATAAGGAATATATCTAAGGGGGACAATTCTTAAAACCTTCTGCAGAGGGGGGAGGGGGGGGGAGAAGGGCAAAGAAACAGAATAATAACCACGCAGTCAACCACAACTTGTACTCCTACCTGTACTCACCTATGGGCCTGAAACGTGGAGGCTAACCAAGAGGATTCTACTTAAGTTGAGGACAACCCACAGGGCTATGGAACGAAAAATGGTAGAGGTAACATTAAGAGATAGGAAGCGTGCAGAGTGGGTCAGAGAAATAACTCAAGTTACCGACATTCTAGTGGCAATTAAGAAGAAGAAATGGACATGGGCAGGACATGTAGTGCGAAGAGATCTGATAACCGATGGTCGTTTAGGGTAACAAACTGGATTCCAAGGGAAGGAAAGCGTAGCAGGGTGTTAGGTGGGCGGATGAGGTTAAGAAGTTCGCAGGGGTCAAGTGGATGCAGCTAGCACAGAACCGGGTTAATGAAGAAATATGGGAGAGGCCTTCGTCCGGCAGTGGGTATAGTCAGGCTGATGATGATGATGATGAACCACAACTGCAATATAAAAAAAAGGTTCGCGGGCAAACTCAAGTAACAAGTGATAAGGAGGAAACGTGCAGCTTATGCTATTGCGGAGGGGAATAGAGTGTACATGTGCTGTGGATAAACTGTACAACTAAGGATATGTGGGATTGTTTTCCTGAATAGTTATGATGCAGCGGAAATATACTTAATGGATCTAACGTTCTTTTACAGATGTTTATTCCTGCTGGTTTTATTGTTCTAAATTTACGAATTAGATGTGCCTCTCAGTATTTTCTGTTCCATGTAGATTTAAAGCCTGACTGGAGAATATATAATTTAATTTCTTCGAACTTATGGTCTTTCTGATTGTAAGGCCAGGAAACTGCTTTCGGGAGGTTTTTGCCTGTGTCTGCCCGATGGCCATTAAGCCATTCTGTTCATTAGTTGCTCTGTCTCTCCGATGTACTGTTTATGACAGAAGGAGTTTTCTATAAGGTAGACAACGTTTGAAGATGTGCAGTTAAAGCCTGATTTGTTGTGAAAAGTGAAATCGCTTGCATTACGTTTAACAGTGGTGTCTTTTTGTATGACTGCATGTCTTACATCTAGGCCGAGAGCATGGATGTGGTTCTGTTGGAGTTTTTTTTTTTTTTTTTTTTTTTTTTTTTAAGAAGAAAGTTTGTTTATTCATGAATACAGGTATTACATAAATAATACAGAAGGAGGTCCCAGAGCTCAAGGCTGTCTCGTAGGTGATACCCGTTAGTTTAGGTACTAGAATATCTCTGAGGTTTGCGTTACGTTTGTATGTTACCCTTGGTGCCGCCGGAAATATTTTCTTCAGGCGTTCATTACACGTTAGCATGGAATGGTATTTCCGCAAAATATTGTTTATGTTTGCAAGAGCATTGGAGTATTTAGTTACAAAAGAAGGCTGGCGTCCAGTGTTGGCCTTTGGTCGTTTCGTGAGCACATCGTTGCGGTTTAAAGTGCTTGCTTTTTCGAGGGCCATATTAAGGTAGTTACCGGGTTAGTTCCTCCGGATTAGTGTTGCTTTCAATGAATGTAGCTCGTTTAGGTAGTCATTATCATCACTACATATTCTTCTAAGCCGAGTCGCCTGTCCTACAAATATTTCTTGCTTACAATGTCTTGGATGATGACTCGTAAAATATAGGTACTGTTGTTTATCCGTTGGCTTTCTGTACAAACAAGTTTTAAGTTTTCCATTTTCCACTGACACCGTGGTGTCGAGAAAGTCGACTTTTAATTGCGACGACTGACAAGTGAATTTAATGTTTGTGTGATTATTATAATATGCGAGACGAACGCATGGAGTGATTCTGATCCATGCTGCCATATCATGCCATATCAGGACTAGTTTAAGAAGCGAGAGATAAACTTCAGAGGCATGCAGATGGTGGTTGTTGATTAATACTTGGGAGAGGGCGTCGATACTTTCATCGATAGGAATATCAGTATAGAGTGCGCGACGTCGAGTGTGACAAGTATACAATCATCTGCAAGATTGGCGGTGTTATTAATACACTCAATAATTCGAAGAAAGTGAGTTGTGTCCTGCACAAACGAAGGAAGCTTGGTCGGGAGGTTTGCTAGGTGGTGATTTAGGAATATTAAGAGGTTTTCTGTGGGCGTATTATTGCTATAAACAATTGGTCTTCCTGGTATCTCTGCGGTAAACAACGCTTCTGCGGGAACCTTGTGGATCTTGGGCAGTAGGTAAAATGAACCTGCTTGTTTGTTTGATGGCTTTAGGCATTTATAGTCAATCTCGGTAATTAGTTACCTGGCGAATAGATCTCCTATTTTATTCAGGATGACTTCACTGAACTGTTCTGTCCGATCGGAATTTAACTTTTCATTGTGGAAAGACTTGCTAAGTTGTCCTTATGCCTCTTTTTTGTAATTTTCAACAGGGAGAATCACTATGCTACCACCCTTGTCTCCAGGCTTGATAACTAATTCAGTTCTATAGAAGCTAGGTTGCCAAGGGTGGCTCTTTCAGTTATAGAGAGGTTTTTGGGTTTTCGATCTAGCTTTGTTTTTTCAATAATTTCTTTTGAGACGGATTTAATATATAGGTCCAGTTCGGGGCTGCGCTCTGCATCAGGAAACCATGTGCTGGGGGCTATGAGTAGGTTAGAGGCTCCCGCCACATTATTTGGAGTTTCAGCGAAGAATTCCTTAATACGCATTCTTCTCGCGAATTCAGTTATATCTCGGTGAAGTTTATATTCATTAAAGCTGTTATTCGTTGGGAAGAAGGTTAGGGCTCGCCTTAGAATCTGTTTATGACTATCGCTTAGAGATTTAGAAATGTCAGTGACGTTGCTATCATCTATGTCCTGTCTCGTAGGTGATACCCGTCGTTGTTGTGAAACAGCAGGAGGTATTCTTCGCTGCCAAGGTGTGTCATTATCTACCAACAGCTTATCCATCATGAATTTACGCTGTTTTTTAACCTGAAGTTCTTGCTCTTTCCTTTTCACGAATTCTTTTAGTACTTGATGCTCGTCCGCGGTTAGTGCCAGTTTGTCCAATTGTAACAGAAGAGACATCTGGGCGAGTTGGTACGGTGACATGATGAATAAACAGCGCTGCAGACTAGGACGGAGGCCAAGAACGAACAGGACGGACGCTGACTCGCAACTGAAGTTTATTGAAAAAACACTGTATAAATATCCCAGCCAAGCAGCACCAAACCACACACTAAAATAAAAACCAAATCATGATGACCCCACACACACACCATGTTCAAGAAACCCAACCTCATGATCTGTTAAAGCGATTGACGGTTTTTCACCTAATCGCATGATATGCCTGGCCTCAATGATTTTCCGGTTAATCTGTGCCGGATGGGCATCCAAAATACCTGTCTGTGTTAGAAAAGGATGGCAGCCATCACACCCCTTACAGTGTACAACCAGATTAGATCCTCTACCAATCTCTAATGATCTCTCGTGCTCTCGTACCGAACATTGATACACCTGCCTGTTTGACCCACATACACTTTATCACATGATAATAGAATCTTGTATATCACTCCTACTTTACATGGGACATAGGGAAACTCATGCTTCACCCGACACGTGTTTCTTTCCCGGACTTTTTCGCTGCTTTGTTCTTAACTATGCTACATATTTTTGACACTTTATATGGTGCTGAGAAAACCACATTAACATCAAACCTTCTCGCTACATTTTTCAAATTGTGTGATAGACCATGCACAAATGGCAGGGCCAAATATCTTTTTGTATCCCTCTGTCTAGCCCCCTCCTGCTCCCGTGAACCTGCGCACGACTGTTTATCTTTTGTGATTAGTTTATCACATATTCTTAATATAACGTGAACAGGAAATCCTACATTCGCTAGCCTAAACAGTTGTTCATTAAAGCTAATTGGCATATTATGAAAGCATGATTTTGACAGGACTGCCCCCAGGCTGGACAGAGCGATGCCATCTTTTACAAGCTTTGAATGTTGCGATCCATAATCTAGCAGAGGCTTTGCACTCATAGGCGAATACCGCTAACAAACATGGTGGGCACAAAACTTCAAAGGGAGGTCTAGAAAACGCAGTTCATTTTGTTGTGACATTCGTTCAAATGTAAATCTCAGTCCCCGCCCTTGCTCTTGAAAAACTAAGAATATGCATAGGTGTTGAGCTACTATTGCAACCTTTGTAAAAGACCAGGAAATCATCAACATACCGAAAGATTCATATCTCCAGCCCCTGCAAGTTTTTGGCAATCAATTCGCCTACTCTGCTTAGGAAAATATCACTTTGAACAGGAGCGACCTTTGAACCAATACAGATGCCTGATTTCTGGATATACGCGGCACTGTCAAATGCAACAAACATATTTTTTAAATAAAAAGATGTCAATTCCAAAAACGACCCAGTTGATATGCAACAGCTGTTACCAAAAGCTATTTCATCATTTTGTTCCGAAATGCACATTCGCAAACTGGTCATGAGAACTTCATGAGTGATCGAATAAAATAGATCCCCGACATCAATGCTAACTGCCGAGCAATCCCCTGGATAGGCCATTTTCAAGTACTCTACCACCTTCTCAGAGTTTGTTTTACAAGATACGGATCTTCGAAACGCAAAGTAGACAAATGTTTCTGCAAATTGTTTGAGACAATACATTTCCAGGAGCCTTTCTCAGAAATTATCGCTCTTAAAGGTTCCCCGGGTTTATGAGTTTTCACAGAAAAGAATATGTCCAGAAACCCTGATTTAGGGTCTCTTACAGCAGTAGCCAATCTGTCTAAATTCATTTCCCCTAATAGGCGCAAAGCCTCTCTCTTGACCTTCTTAGTGTCCTTTGACACTACCCTAAAATTTTTCTCAACAGCCTCCAGCGCTTTTTGGTTGTACACATCCCCAGACAGGATAACAAAAGGACAGTCTTTATCTGAGAGAGCGACCTTAAGATTCCTATTGACCATGTAATCAACCACATGCCCAATGCTTAAAGACTCACGTTGGCACGTTCTGTCCTCGAAGCAACATTCAAGCATTCCGTATTGAAGCAAGTGCGCGAGCAGTCTTTCACCTGTGTGGCCAGTCGCCTGACCAATGCCACCTTGTCAATTGGGGAGAGGCGAGGCTCCGTAGCAAACTTGGGGCCCTTGCGAAGCCCAACAAAGTGTCTTTCTGGTACGTAGGCATCCCCAAGCACCACCACTTCACCAGACGTAGCCCTGTTCCTTTTCCTCGGCGGAAGTCGGAGACGAACACTTGCCCAGAGGAATTCCGCGCTGTTGTCCGCAATCCTGCTCCACTCCTGGTAGGAGCGCTGCCCGTGACTTTGTTCTTCGACACCACAGACGACGCGCAGATTGTCCCTGTAGTAACGCACCTGCCGCCACATCTCGGAGCACAGTAAGCTGCACATCCTACGGCCTATGTTCCATGTACAGTTTTCCTATGTTCCATGTAAAGTAGGAGTGATATACAGGATTTCGTTATCTTGTGATAAAGTTTGGTTTGGTTTTGGTTTTGTGGGGTTTAACGTCCCAAAGCGACCCAGGCTATGAGAGACGCCGTAGTGGAGAACTCCGGAAATTTCGACTACCTGGGGTTCTTTAACGTGCCTTGACATCGCACAGCACACGGGCGCCTTGCTTTTCGCCTCTATCGAAAAGCGGCCACCGAGGCCGGGATTCGATCCCGCGTCCTTGGGAACAGTAGTCGAGCGCCGTAGCCACTGCGCCACCCCGGCGGGGTATCTTGTGATAAAGTGTATGTGGGTCATATAGGCAGGTGTATCAATGTTCGGTTACGAGAGCACGAGAGATCATTAGAGACTGGCAGAGGATCTATCTAATCTGGTTGTACACTGTAAGGGGTATGATGGCTGCCATCCTTTTCTAGTACAGACAAGTATTTTGGATGCCCATCCGGCACAGATTAGCCGGGAAATCATTGAGGCCAGGCATATCATGCGATTAGGTGAAAAATTCGTTAGTGAACAGATCGCTTTAACAGATAATGTGGTTGGGTTTCTTGAAAGTGGTGTGTGTGTGTGGGGTCATCGTAATTTGTTTTTGTTTAATGTGTGGTTTGGTGCTGCTTGGCTGGGATATTTATATTGTGTTTTTTCAATAAACTTCAGCTGCGAGTCAGCGCCCATCCTGTTTGTTCTTGTCCTCCGTCCTAGTCTGTAGCGCTGTTTATTCATCTTGCCCCCCCCCCATTTGGTTGTTAGTTTCATCTACGTTTTCCTTACAGTGTTGTTTTAAAATGGCTATCAAAGCTAATGACGCGTCACCTAAGTTTTTTTTTTGTTCAGCGAATGAATAGTTCATGACGAAGCGTGCCGAGAGCGCACTTCGCATTAATCCTAAGTCCTTTCGGTATCATTGATCTCATAAATAATGTTTATAAGTATATAAATGCGATATGTAGTTACTGTGCTTTGCGGCTAATTTCCTAGCAACAAGAAAAGGGCGACGGTTATGCTGGGGGACTTCGGCTCTAGGAGTCAGACATTTCCTTTTGTTCCGAGTGGACTTCCTGATAGGCGTTACGAGTTTGAAGGTGGCTGACTTAGGGCTGGTGTTCATGGTGAAGTCCACTTCGGTATCCGCCTGGCAGCTGGTGTCTTTCCTATAGAATGTGTGGGCGTCTGTGTGAAGGTACTGCGGTATGTCTTCGGGTCTGTGAGCGCGTGTTGTTCCGCTGGTGTCGGTTCCACGGCCTCCGTTTGTGTGCACATCTCGCTGGTACTGACAATTGGAGGTCGTGGGCGTTTCGATTCGATGTCAGTTTTGTGTGTGTTCAGTTGATCCGTGCTGGCCAGAGAGGTGCGTGTGGTAGGTTCACATGGCTGCGTCCTGATGTTTTTTCTTTTCGTTTACTCCATGACCTACTTTATTCTCACCCATCCTCCCCCTCTACACTCCTTGATCTATTTTCTCTCCCCCCCCCCCCCCCCCCCCCCCCCAGCTTTTCTTCTTCGGAAGGAAGAAGCGTATTTAAACAAACCCCTGCCAGTGATGATCGCTTTGACCAGACGAAGACAAGTCCACTTGTCGAAGCGTTGGCTCGACCTGCAAACTTAGGCTATCCCTTGTTCTGTGCCCTTCATACCATGTAAACCCTCTTCTTCCTCTTGTTCTACCTGGATGTCTATTGTTGCACACTCGTAAGTTTCTGAGCGCCGGAAATATCAAACGCGGTTGGTACTTGCGGCAGATGAGCTGCAACCAAAGAATGTCTGGCGATCTATATGAAAGTGCAACAAAAATAGGCCCAAGAAATGCTTCCATTGCAACTGGTCGGAAAATCGAAGGATTCGAAGCCTTGTTCTCTAAACGACACCCATAACGGTCAACTGCCGCGGCCCTTGCAAGCGGCTATGCTCCGCTCCAGTGCTATACGTTTGCTTGATGAACGCGTAGAACGCACCCCTGGGAACCGTGAAAGGGAAACAAATGGGAGTTTCGTTTACATTAGCACCGACGTGATCCATTGGCGTAGTTGCGGCACTTACGGTGACGTAATCTGAACATAATACGACAGAGAAGCTGCACCTGCTTTAGTCTGGAGGTGAGCAAGCGGCGCACTGCAAGAAAAAAAGAGCACACAAAACTTGCCCTAAACAGAAAACACGTAATTGAGCGCCGGCCAGCAACCTATCACGGCTCAGTATGGCCTGTCACAATGTGTGACTTATACAATCAGTGGTGCTTGTGCGCCCAACTCTTCATATGCATTTAATAAATCCACGCAATAAATAGTACACTAAGTTGCCAGTCAGTGCTCGTGTGCGGCTTTCATTTGTAGGTTCCGTGATTTGCATTGCTTTATTCCACACTGCCCTGCTACTAAATCGCCTAGCAACGTACTACATCAGTACAACGCACCAAGCGCTGTGCGCGCAGCGTCCCGGCTCCTTTAGGCTACTTTCTATTAACGAAGATTAAACGCATTGCACAACTGAAAAACTCTGAAGGCTCAGATTAGTCGCTTGCTTCTGAAAGGTTGGGTTTAATGTGCTTGCACCATGTTCAGTTCATTTAATGCTCGCAGGTTAATCTCTTTTCCAATAACTTTTTGAAGCTGTCGCTGTGCACGTAACAAAAATTTCATTGCATAATTAGTGTCGATTTTATGAAATAGCCGGATTCATTACTTTTTGCCGTCTCTCGCATCCTTTTAGAACATTTCTTTTTGTGTAATTGAATTAGAGGGAAGCCTTTGGGGTCCCTTTCCTTGTTTGAGTGGCACACGTGGTCGGCAAATATAGGGCGGCCACCCTATCCAATTTGGCCCTGGCCAACCTTGGGTGCAATATTCTGCTCGGCCCCCCGGTACCTGCCAGATGGAACACTGACGTCTCGGACATGTCTTGTGATTCACAGCGTTGGGATCCTGAGGGATCCCTTAAAGCCATCGCGTCCTTAAATTCTTGGACTTCGCTTAAGTCGAGGACACTTGAGACACTTTATTTGGACACTTAATTGAGAGGGTGGAGGGCCCTCAAATGTTGCGCCATATTTTGCTGCACGTTTAGAGCCGGTGGAGTAATTCGAGAAAAGATAGATAATGAAAATCCAGGACAAATGGGTTCGAACTACCACTTACCGTGATCATAAACGCAGCGCTAATAGATTGCACCACAGAAGCATCGATAGCGGAAAGTTTGTGCTCACTTTCGCTTTCATGTTAAGGTGAAAGCCTTTAATGGCTTATGTTGTCGTGGACAAAATCTGCCCCGCTTTTGCGGCGTTCTGATTGGCAGAGGCGGGATGACGTAATGGAGGTCTCGACCAATCACAGAGCACCACCACAGTGTGCGCGAATGCGTGCCTTACAGGGCCATCTGACAATCAATGATCAATTATTATTAAATAATTATTTACCAACTGTTGACTAAATATTTATCTAAGTAACTAAATAATGATTAGCAAATTACCTCAATAATTAATAAATTACCTACCTAATCAATAATTAGTCATTTGCCTAATTACCTAAATAATTACCAATAAATTCCAGTTGCGTAGCACAATGCGGTACTCGGGCTTTCGCCTTTCACTACTTTAGTCGCTAAAGTCCCTCGTAATTTTTTTTCTTCCGGTTTGCCGCTAGCTGTAATTGCTCATATGAAAAGCGTGAAAATCATAATATAACTCGTCGTCACAAAAATTTCTCCGATTGACTGCTAGGTGACGCTGCTCAGCCGGAAGAACCGAATAGACATAGCTAGTGGTAGTTAACTTAGGGGGAGGCGACAAATGCAGGCAAGGGAACAAGAATCTCGGTAAGTAACTCAGCAAGTATCTCAGTGGCGATATAAACTAGTTAAAAGACGGTGGAGTCCATTACGGGCTATATCGAGGGTCTGGATGGATACACGGATTGTAATGGTCAGCTAATGCTGTGAGTGACACAACCTTATAGTTATCGTAAATAGAGCAACTAAATTTGAAGGAAAAATCACATGGGAATTGCGGAACAGGTAGACGGCCATTCACTATATACTGTCTAATGTTGTAAGGAATTTATAGCCAGCTCGTAAAAATGGAAAGAGACGAAGAGGGGGAGTACAGTCTCGGAAGTGATCAACTGATCGTAAATGTGTGGCTCTGAAGATGAGAACTCTTATATAACGAGATAAATGCAGAAAGCACAAAAAGGGAAAGCAAAATTAAACAACAAAAAAAATTTAGAGGACGCTTAAGCTTCGCCTTCAAGAGTGGAACGCGATAGCGTTATTGCGCCTCGTCGAGAAAACTTATTAAACGCAAGGGTATTGGGGCATCCTCGCACCGGTACCCGCGCGGCCCGAAGGGGAGAAGCGGGTGAGCGAAGATAGTGATCTAAAGAAAGGGAAGACGCTTGATTTTACAACCCGTGAGGGTGCACGGCGAAACGTCAGGGGCGAGTGGCGCGCCACGTGTCGGGGCAGCGCCGCACATTGCGAGGAGGGGTTCTTCTGTGTTTGCCGCAAGATGGCTCAGCATGTGCGCAGAAGAAATGTAGGGGAAACGTACTTCGCTACTCGTGTAACTGCGACTTCTGTAAGTAACATGCTCGTAATTACCGATATACACCGCAGTATAACGTTCTACGGAAAGTTTCTAAGGCAATACCGCATTCACTAGAAGCGCTTTTGTACAGCTTTCAAGCATCGAACTCGTGGCGGAGTGGTAGCGTCTCTGTCTCACACTCCGGAGACCCTGTTTCGATTCCCACCCAGCTTATCTTGGAAGTTGCTTTTTGTTTATGAAGTGCATGCCGGGATTTATCGCTCACTGCCAACGACGCCGACGATACCGGCTTTTCTGCGACACGAGCTCCTTAACGCTACCGCGTTAAAAAGCGCTAATAGCAGCAGGCATTGAGGAACCGAAAGATAAACGCTTCACAGAAAAGTGTCACTATAATTAGCTAGAACAACTCAAAAGGACGAAAATTAAGGTTGCAAGCCCAGAAAAAGAGAATAGAAAGGCAGGGAGGTTAAATAGGTGATGCCCAGTAGGCTATACCCTATACGTGTGAAGGGAAACAAAGAGAGAAAAAGGAAAGAAAGAGCGCTAAGGAAAGGCGTCTGTCACATGTCCTGAGATCTATAGTAAAGGGGGGTAGAGAGCGTACACTTAAAGTCTAGAACGCGACCCCGAGTTATTTAAAAACTTAAGGAGCGCCTTCACTGCTTTCCTTTCTGATGAAGGTGCCGTCCAAGGGCCCAAGATCTTAGCTTTGTGCAAGAGGGAGATAGTCCAAGGGGCGGAGTGTAGCAGCCAGAAAGGCACGCTTACGCCTAAATTGAGGGCCGACACAAAGTATGTGCGCAATAATTTCAACGCACCTGCACTGTTCGCACGTTGCAAAGTCTGCCAATTCGATGAGATGGAAATAGGCGTTTGTAAACGCCATTCCTAGCCACAGGCGACACAGCATTGTAGTTTCACAGCGGGGCTGTGTTCTGTGATTGCAAACCTACCCTATATTGTACTTAATCGGTCTTGAGCCATGGCGACCATGAGCAACTTGTAGCGGAGGTTCGACGTCTGCACCAACAGGCATTACAAGAAGGTCACGAAATCATCTACCAGTGGATACCAGACCATAATCGAATTGTTGGCAACAACTTAGCTGACGATGCTGCTCGATCGGCTTACGATACAACCAACATTGTCGAGATACCATTGACAAGAGCCGACGCAGCAAGGCACTTTTGACAAAACGCCCGAAACGTGACTATACAATCATGGTCTACGCCTGGCGGCTGGACATCCCGTTCGCACCACTTTGGCCAATCACTTCAACTGCAGATACCATTCGGCCTCCTCCGCCCAGGATGGGAAGAAGCCAGGCAGGGGGTGGAATAAGGAAGTTAAAGTAGCCATTGAGTAACGACAGATAGCTTGAAGGGAACACCGACAGGCAAAATTGGCATAGGTATTCCAGCAGGAAAGAGACCAAAGATGGGAATGTTATTGACAAAATAAACGTGAAATATACAGGCCATCGTCCAGATTAAAATAAAGTAATCCACAGATTGCTAGATAATTGAAATTCGTGATGCAGCTAACAGCGGATCAAGAAAATTTTGGAACGATATAAGCTGGCTAAGTAAAAGGAATCAAACAAAACAGGAACGATTTCAGGTTGCCAAGAGATGTTTAGAGGGAGGCAAAGCCGTGAACTACATTACATCTGTAGTTACACTTGAGTAATTTAGGGGTGACTTCAGGGTAATCTCTCCAAGCGAGGGAGCAACACAGGACATCAGGATAAAGGGGGCCTAGAAATGACCATTATCAACTGAAAAAACGCGGTAACAAATTCCTTAATGCACATCAGCAGTGACGGACGAAATTCCAATAAAGCTGATTGATGAAATTCTTCCAAGAAGCAAGGAAGCGTTGTTAAAGCCGTTGGAAACAGTTATAAAGATTAAAATTTCGAACATCTGGCGGCAGAGTGAAGTCAATTTCATTTATAAAGAGAAACTCCTACAGGCCGATTACGATAACATCTCTTATATACAGGTTGGCCATGCAGGCGGTGACATTAAAATGCAGTCATGGTAGAGAGTAATAAGATGCTCGGGGAACTACAGTAAGAGTTTAGAAATGGAGGGCACTTAGATAATAGCCTGTTCGCGCCTACCCAATACATGGAAATAGCTGGGACGACAAACAGACCCCTGTATTTCGCCTTTTTGGACATAAACGAGGCGTGCAACAAAGTAAACTTAAAGCTCTTATGAAAAATAATAAAAGATAAATGTATCGGTCATGAAGTAGCGGAATTCTTACAGGAAATATGCCAAGAAAATAAAGTAGAAATTACACGTGAAGAGATAAGAAGTACGGACACTGTCGAAATATACAAATGATTAAGAAATTCTTTTTCCTCAGCCATCACTGCTGTTCATGCCTTATATGATAGATATAAAAAGGAAGGCTACAAGAAAGTAATCTAGGTTTTATTCTGTCGTATCAATTTGGCGGAAAGGTTTAGAGCAGCAGCTCCTCGGTTTAATTTATGTGGACATATTGTACTGTAGCCAGGAAGACTTACGAACTCTAATTCTTGTGGAGGCGAAGGTGACGCTGTAGGCTTAAGTTTTAGCCCAATTATATCGGTTCTGATGATTTCCAACGGTTCAACCGATCAGGCGGTTAAAATACCTAGAGGGGCAAGATATAAATACCTCGATGTGTGGGTAAACGAAGGACTGGCATACATGTTAAAGCAGGAACAGCCTGTTAGCGCAAAAGTGAGACAAACATATTAGCTGTGGTTTAGCTTGTGGTTAAACCTGCAGTTGCGCGAAAGCAATCTGTGTGGCTACACTCAGGCTCAGCTTCAAAGTAAATACATGACTTTTGCGCATAGTAGTTTACTATGGTTTCAGCTTTATTTATGCCATAGGAAAACACTTTACGTATGAGCACCCCATGCCTCTCATCGTTGACCATTCTCATTCGGGTGCAGAAGACTTCTAGTGGTATGACGTCATCTCTACGTCGAACTTCTTCTTCTTCTTCTTCTTCTTCTTCTTCTTCTTCTTCTTCTTCTTCTTCTTCTTCTTCTTCTTCTTCTTCTTCTTCTTCTTCTTCTTCTTCTTCTTCTTCTTCTTCTTCTTCTTCTTCTTCTTCTTCTTCTTCTTCCTCTTCTTCTTCTTCTTCTTCTTCTTCTTCTTCTTCTCTTCTTCTTCTTCTTCTTCTTCTTCTTCTTCTTCTTCTTCTTCTTCTCCTTCTTCTTCTTCTTCTTCTTCTTCTTCTTCTTCTTCTTCTTCTTCTTCTTCTTCTTCTTCTTCTTCTTCTTCTTCTTCTTCTTCTTCTTCTTCTTCTTCTTCTTCTTCTTCTTCTTCTTCTTCTTCTTCTTCTTCTTCTTCTTCTTCCACGGTGCCACGCCGATGGCTTGAAAACCTACCGCAGTGTAGCTTTCGCTACAGTATTCGGGGATACAGTATACAGTATGCATAGGGCATTGTGGGGGTACAGCAGGTGTCAGGTGCTGAGGTGTACTTGTACAGGGCTTACTTTCAAGAACTAGGTTTTGTGCCTGAAGACAGAGGTACAGTTGAGATCAGTAATAAATCAGAAAGCTGCTGAGCTGTTAGCACTAGGTGCCGACGCCAAAACCGCAAACGAAGCGGTACAAGGAGATATGGGCTGAGCGTCTGTCGAAGCGCAGAAAGCTCATAGTAAAATTCTATGTGAGGAATTCTTGAGGAAATTGGACGGTAATGGGTGGGCAGCTGCGGCATTTCAATAACTATCTGTAAAAAGCGTTCACTCGCAATGGAAGAAAGGAACTAGGAGACTAAGTAAGTATGCAGGGCACAAGGACGGATAAATAAAGAGCTATGAACGACAGGCAGAAAACACAGAAGGCAAAAAAAAAAATTGATTATTGTATGGAAATGAAGGGAAGTGCAGACATATGTCAAAACTAGAAAAGGCAGATAAGGAAGGAACCTTCCTTTGCTATCTCAAGAGGCGGTACTCTTACTTTTTGAAGCTAGATCTTATGCCTTAGAACATGCAGCTACAGAAAGCTAACCAAGAGTGTGCGGTAATTCCCTAGAAACAATTGAATATATTTACTCGAATGTGATAGTATCCATCTTAATGTCGCTGAAGGCGCAGTCACTCTCCCTGTGAAGTTAGAACTTAGATACACCAGTGTTAAGGCGAATAAATCTGCGGAGAAAGTTAGAAAAAAAGCGATTGGAAGCTTGATGGCTGAAAAGAAGAGAGGTGACATAAGGTATAGTAGTGTAGAAATAAGCATTTAGTGTACTTAAGTGAATAAATAGTGAGCAGATTTATAACAACATTCAAGATATAGAAAAAAAAATAGTCAAGCATAGTGGAAATTGATCCATGACGTTTCAAAGAGGACGTTCTAATATTCCATCGACGCATTGTGGACTTCGGACTGTACGCATAGAATGTATGCTAGTATGTAGAAAGGAATGCATGCTTCTCACTCACGCTGAAAAAGTCGCCATGTTTCCTACGGAGCAGTGCTGTGCTAAAATTTTGCATTACCGATTACCTTAATCATCGCTGTCTTTGTTCTGCTACCTTGTATTTAATTCCGTCACTCATGAAAGGATGTTACTACCAATTGAGATCAAAGAAATAAAAAAAGACGTTTTCTTGGCCTCACTGACTGTTAACTTTTTGTGAGTGATACAACGAGCCGCTAGCATCCCTGCATTTGACTGCCTATTGTTTTCGAGGTTCTCAATTCTGGCAGTCTTCAAGCCAAGGGAACCTTAAGAGGGTTCTGCAAAGTTCCCGCACTCTTTGTTAGATCACGTTCCACGTGACACCCGCGGTAATGCAGAAAGTGCTACGTACGCCGCTGTGGATGAGAGTGACAAAAGTGGACACTCTGGAGGTTTTGTTACGGGCAACATAATAATACCTAAGAAAGTAATATAGCTGTTGCTGTAGCTCAGTTGGCCAGAGCAGCGGACGTTATATTGGGAGGCAGTGGGTTCGATTTCCACTGGATGCAGCCGTTATCTTCGTTATACTTTGTATTTGTTTATCTTTCAGCCATGAAATACTTACACTACTAATTGACTTCAAAAGCAGAATTTGCAAACAAAATTTTCCCTTTGTTCTACTTGGCTTCGATGACTGTTGACCTCTTTCATACGTGCATCATTTCCCTATATATACATTTCTCTCCTTGTGATCAGTGAGTCTCGCAACAGAACTCAGGTTGAAGCACTGATGCTTTCGCATTCGCGGCCCGTATGTAGGCCTAAGGGCCCTACGTAGATTTTCAAAAACATTGTTACATTTCGCTGAGACACCTGGTAGGAATTGCATTATGCATTATAAGGAGCCATATGGTCCGTGCAAATGCACTCTTCAAAGGCATACAGCTGTGTTTCTGCCCTAATACAATTTGAGCACCGCGAATTAGGCACCAGGCACCTGTTTGTGAAGCGTTATATGTCGTCGGAAGCAGCTGGTCGCCATCTTCTGTGCTACTAAAAGCCTCGCATTTCTTTCGTGACTATGGGTGTTGAGAAAGCTCGCCATTTGGCAATAAGTGCCCCGGCCGCCTGCGCTTGGATAGGGTCCATTACCGACTTAACTTTAATAATTCTAGCCGTTGTAGTTGCGTGTACTTTTAATGCGCCTTTCGAAAGGGCTCATTGTAAAGGCGCACAAACTTGGTCGCGACTTCGTAAACACCTAACGGTATTTTGGCCTGAGGGCCGGTCTACCGATTTGGCAGGACACATTGATTCGCAGTACACAGCTATTAAAGAATTAGTGAGTGGCCTGGCCGGCCGGCAAACCGAGTGCGGCTTTTGTTACGAATGCGCGCCGTTACTTGTCACAAGGACGAACCGAGATTACCTTACTCACGTTTAACGCGCAAGAGTTGGCTGTGAGCTAGAGATAGTTTCTCTTCCTACAAGCGCTATCCTGCCAGCGGACCGAGCTTTCTCGGAACATGAAGGGCGGGTGTGTCTCCCCGTGCTACTTAAAAGGCGAATGCCGGAGCATATGTTAACAAAAAATACATTTAGTCCTCAGAGGCAATTCTGAATGGACAATCTATCTAACGGCGCGCCTGGCATGTGCGAGGGTCTCGCCCCACGTTCAATGAGAAACGCCCACGTGTTTGAAAAGGACTCTCAGGACTATGTACACAAACTAGATGCCTCTCGGTAAAGAACCCCGGAATGCGCCGAAACTGAAGGTGTGGTTTTGTCTGGAGAGATTTGAGCGTTCGAAAGGGCCGCGTATTCATCAAAAATTGCAAGCTTGAGACGAAGGCTACCTACGTCGTGCACAATATCTTCTGCATACGCCAAAGCCGACAAACTTCCTTGCCCCGGTAGTAGATAATTCCTATACAGTCGTGCTTCATTAATAGGGACACTTTGGTTTCCGACCAAAACTGTCCATAAAGCGAGTCATCCATAATAACGAGGCATGAATAAAAACAAAAAAGATTTTATTGAGAAAAGAGAATTGTAATTAACGACTGCTTTTGTACATAACGGTGTGCACTGGACTCAAAATTCCACAGAACACCGGCAATTTTGAGTGCATTATACTTGTCATTGTTATCTTAAAAAATTTTAGTGCAGGCTGAAGCGACTTGCTTACCATGACACCTGTGATGTTGGGCTTTGTGTTGGTCGAACTTTCGAGCACGAACTCCTCACTGGCCGATGAATCAGCGTCTGATTCTCTACTCACCGCCACTTCCAAAATGGCCGCTTCACTGAGCAAAGTAGCCGCTAAGTAGCTGCTTGAGATTCTCCTCAGGCGAGGAAACAGCTGAGCTGTTGATACTAGACCCTCGCAGCTTGGATTGACTGAGATTGCTTTTGCCGCTTGTATTCACAGATTTCTTCGCGTCTACGTTCAGCTCTGTTCTTTTGCGTTTAACTCCCGCCTTGCCAAAAGCCAGACTCGAATTGGGCGCTACAGGCTCCCGATGCTGTGCACTTTTTTGCCTAGTTAACCTTTCTGCCTTTCCGTTCTAATTCTTTCTTTTTTTGCCTTGTACTGTTTCTGTAAGGAAGCAAGGGAGTCAAGTTGGCAAGCTGCTATGCAGAGGGCTATCGAACATCCCATCTTCTTGGCGCCGTTTTTATGTGTTCCCATAAAACATACACTGCAAGTTGAAGTACAGTTTAGAACGACGGCTAGCCGACTACAACGGGCTCAGACCTTGTCAAGGCCGTATCGTTGACTCAAAGCGAAGCCGACATACGGACCTCCTAGTGTGCAAAGTTTGTCAGTTCGGCAACGCAACAGGGACGAAAACCAGGAACATGAGAGGGAAGCGCGTCCAGGATGGGACGCCCGGTCCCGGTTGCGTGTTCGTACGTCGCCTTTATTTTGTCGCTCTACTTTGTGAGTGTGTCTTCACTCTCACCGAAAAGCGTTAACGGCTTCATGGAACACACATTGCGCTTTGGGAAAGAAAACTTCAGTTCCCACCGCCACTGTAGGCACTTGTCTTTCTTCCTGTCATTTCTTTCTTACGCTTTTACCAGCCTCTCTGTTCACGTCCAGCAGAATTTATTGCAACCACATGTTGCTGTTTTCCAGACTACAGCGGCACTTCCGCTGCACCCAGAAATCTCCTGGTTCCCCCCCTTTCGGGGTCTTTCTTACGCTGACCCTCGGTTTTCTGTGTACGTTCCGCTCCGCTCTTGCGCTCCCCTTCCCCCTCCCTCAGTACGACGACACGCAGACTTTGGTTCTTTCCAACCTCACAGGAGTCGTTCAGGCATCCCGCCGTATCGGTTGTCGCGTAAGTTCGCGGGCGGCGCGCCCTTCTTTAACTTGCGTTCGGACTACTCTGCTTTTTTTCAAGCACTGTACACATTGCCGCAATGTTAGCGTACTGGCGCCGCCATGTGGCGAGCTCGGGAGACTGGCACGCGCTCGTCTTCTTCGCTCTCGGTGCTCGCCCGCCAGTCGGTTCCGTGCCTGATTTTGCCGGTGCTTTTACTTAGTTCTAAGTAAACCTGCTGAACCAGTTTCACTGGCTTCTGTGACATTTATGGTGGAGGTGCTGGGTGGATCCCATGTACGAAGAGCCTCTGGCTGCCCCCTACGCCCATCTACACACCGTGGACACGACACCTGCGCACAAGGCGAGCCGTCGCTTGAGAGGCTTAGCACCCGAGTGTGGTCCTCTTGTTTCCCCACCGCGAACCACGATGACTACAGCGGCAATTCAGACCACTCAGCTTCGCGTGAGTGCCCAGAAGCTGATCTGCCATACTTCACGTATGCCCACGCCGTTTCATGGCGACAAGTTCGAAAACGTTGAGGACTGGCTGACCAGCTACGACCGGGTCGCTGTGTTTAATGCGTGGGACGAGGAGCGAAAATTGCAGAATGTTTATTTCGCACTAGAAGACTCCGCCAAGATGTGGTTTGAAAACCATGAGGCTACCATTTCCACCTGGCAGGATTTCCGGCGGCAGCTGCTCGCAACATTCGGCAACGATGCAATAAAGGAGATGGCCGAACTCGCTCTACAGTCCCGAGCACAGCGGCCTAATGAAAGCGTCGCCATGTTTGTGAAAGAAATGACTCGCCTTTTCAACCGGGCGGATCCGTCCATGTCGGAGGTAAAGAAGGTGCGCTACCTTATGCAAGGCGTCAAGGAGCAGCTGTTCGTTGGCCTTGTACGTGACCCTCCACGTACTGTTGCTGATTTTACGAAAGAAGCAACAAGCATCGAGCGTTCCTTGAATCAGCGATTTGTACTACATTTTGATCGCTCTGCGAACATCGCTGCCGTAGACTTCCGCTTGCCAATGGCCGAAAACGACAGGGAAGCCCTTCGCGAACTTATCCGAATCATCGTGCGCGAAGAGCTGCAAAAGCTGCCCTCTCTCGAACAACATCCACGTGTTGGGGGCATCTCGGATATTGTGCGCGAAGAGCTCCGCCAAGCAGTGCCATCAGTACCGTCACCCCAGCCGCCGGCGCCACAGATCATGACGTACAGCGACGTGTTGCGTACCCCTGCGCCTGAACCATTGGCACCCTGCAACCCTGCTCCTCCCGCTCGTCCTCCACCCCAATATCCAGTTTCGACTGGTGTGCCTGAAGCTCGACCACCCGTTCGCAAAGCACACGCGTGGTGCACGCCGAAAAATCTGCCTTTGTGCTTTCACTGCGGCGAAGCCGGTCACGTTCTGCGCCACTGCCCATACCGTCGGATGGGCTTGCGCGGATTTTACCCGGATGCCCCTCGGCCGCGCTATGGCGAACGACCTCGGGACATCGACCAATACATCAGCGACCACATCCCACCTGCGTCCCTCCAGCGACGCCAGTCCAGGTCACCACCGCCGAGACAGTTTTCAACCAGCCGCCGGGAAGAACGGCGGCTGGTTTCTTCCCTCAGGCAGTCCCCAAGACCGCACCGGGAAAACTGAAGACGGCGACCCTCGGGGGTAGGGCCGCCGTCGATGGACACTACGACCAACATCCTCCGCTCACCGATTCGATCACA
This sequence comes from Amblyomma maculatum, assembly GCF_055883805.1. Lineage (NCBI taxonomy): Eukaryota > Metazoa > Arthropoda > Arachnida > Ixodida > Ixodidae > Amblyomma > Amblyomma maculatum. The sequence continues at coordinate 61,412,949 of NC_139344.1, forward strand.
CAGACCGACCTCCGACCCTTCGCTCCGATCAACAGTTCGACCACTTTTCGACGATCGCCGAAGCTTTCCTCCGACGCCCCCAATCGACGCACCGCACGGCCAACGAGTCCGACGACCTCCCGACGATCACAGAAGCTTACCTTCGACGCCGTAATTCGACGCAACGAACGACCCGTCAGCCCGACGATCCCTGACACGCCGCACTTTGTCGACGGTAAGCTACATTCTGCCGAGATACTGATCGTCGTTGATAACCACAACACGACTGCCCTTGTAGATACCGGCGCTGATTTTTGCGTTATGAGTCATGGCCTTGCTACCATTCTGCGAAAAGTCCTGACTCCTTGGCACGGAGCCCCGATAAGGACCGCCGGAGGGCATGTGGTAACGCCGCTCGGAGTGTGCACCGCTCGCGTCGAGATTTACCACGTAACTTTCTCGTGTTGCTTTGTTGTGCTAGCAGATCGCTCCAAGGACCTGATTCTCGGCCTCGATTTTCTTAGAGAAAACGACTCAATCATCGACCTCCGTGACTTCATGGTGACTTTTTCCACTCCCCGCGCAATTTCCGACGAGTACAGACAGCACAGCGACGACTACACAGACAGGCCAGTTTTCCGAGTGCGCGACGACATCCACGCACCAGCTTGTTTGTTACAGTGCAGTGCGACGACCCCCCCCCCCCCCCCCCCCCCCCCCGCGCGCCTTGCAACGCCTCGCGGAAACGAACGTGAATTTATTGTTGAGCCTACAAGTCTGCGTCGCTCGGGGGATCTTTGCCTTAAGAAATAAACGAACTGAATTACTTTTGACGAACTTTAGTGCCGAATACCGCCATTTACCGCAAGGTACAGCTATCGCTTATTTTGACGAAGTCAGTGCGCCATCCGCCCATTGCGCCCTTTCACTGGCCAACGAGAACCCTCCCGAGAGCACTGGACATACTGTTCAAACTGACGTGAATCCAGCTTTGTCTCTTACCCAGAAACGCCGCCTTCAAGCAATTCTGGACACTTACCATGACTGCTTTGCCGTCACTTCCAAAGTGAAACAGACGTCAGTAACCAAACATCGAATTATAGTTGATCCCACCGAGCGCCCTATCCGCCAACACCCCTACCGAGTATCGTCGAAAGACCGAGAGGCTATTCGGGCGCAAGTTGATTAAATGCTCCGCGATGATGTGATCCAGCCGTCCACAAGTCCATGGGCCTCACCAGTTGTGCTGGGCTTTAAAAAGGACGGAGCACTCAGATTCTGAGTTGACTATAAGAGGCTTAACAAAATTACGAAAAAGGACGTCTACCCATTGCCTCGAATCGATGACTCGTTCGACCGACTTCGCCACGCCCGATACTTTTCATCGCTCGATCTACGCAGTTCGAAATCGATGAACGTGATCGAGAGAAAACCGCATTCATTATTCCTGACGGACTGTACGAATTTAAGGTGCTTCCCTTCGGTTTGTGTTCCGCTCCCGCAACCTTTCAAAGAATGATGGACACTGTCCTAGTCGGCCTGAAATGGCAGACGTGCCTCGTCTACCTTGACGACGTTGTCATTTTCTCTGCGACCTACGAAGAGCACCTCAAACGATTGACGGCCGTGCTAAATGCCATCTGCGGGGCTGGACTGTCACTAAAACCATAAAAATGCCACTTTGCATTCCAACAGCTCAAGTTCCTGGGTCACGTCGTGAGTGCTGAGGGAATTAGCCCTGATCCAGAGATGACGGCTGCCGTAGCTGCTTTCCCGACCCCCACTGATAAAAGTTCCGTGCGTCGGTTTCTGGGCCTCTGTGCATATTACAGGAGATTTGTGCACGACTTCTCCCGAATAGCGGAACCATTGACTCGTCTAACAAAGGACGACCAGCCTTTCATCTGAGCCGACGAGCAGTAAAGGGCCTTCGAGGAGCTTCGCAAGCGCCTTCAAACAACGCCCGTACTTGGCCACTTCGACGAGGAGGCCGACACAGAATTGCATACCGACGCCAGTAACGTTGGCCTCGGTGCAGTTCTCGTTCAGTGGCAAGAAGGCGTTGAGCGGGTGATTGTTTACGCCAGCCGCACCCTGTCTCGTTCCGAAGCGAATTATTCTACTACCGAAAAGGAGGGCCTTGCAGTTGTGTGGGCGGTAACAAAATTTCGGCCGTATTTGTATGGTCAGCCGTTTAGAGTGGTCAGCGACCACCACTCACTCTGTTGGTTAGCGAACCTTAAAGATCCTTCAGGCAGGTTAGCCCGCTGGAGTCTCCGCTTACAGGAGTTCGACGTCACTATTGTGTACAAGTCCGGCAAGAAACACAGTGACACTGACTGCCTATCCCGAGACCCTATCCCGTGTTCTTCAAGTGAAACAGATAACTCCGTCTTTCTCGGCGCTCTCTCGACGCCAGATCTCGCTCAACAGCAGCGAGACGACACTGAACTGCGGCCCCTCATCGATTACCTCGAAGGAACCGCCTCATCGCCGCCTCGCCTTTTCACGCGTGGCCTGTCGTCGTTCTGCTTGCGTGACGGCGTCCTCTACAAGAAAAACTACGCTTCCACAGACATTCAGTATCTGCTGGTTGTCCCAACGCTGCTCCGTACCGACGTTTTGCAGGCATGCCACGACGAGCTTTCTGCCGGACATCTCGGTTTTTCGCGCACCTTGGCACGAGTATGACAAAAGTACTACTGGCCCAAGCTTGCCGCTATGGTTCAGCGCTATGTTAGGACGTGCCGTGATTGCCAACGTCGGAAGATACCACCTGTCAAGCCGGCCGGCCTGCTGCAGCCTATCGTTCCTCCGCGAGTACCTTTTCACCAAGTCGGTATGGACTTGCTCGGGCCATTTCCTACATCATCACTGGGCAACAGGCACATTATAGTCGCCACAGATTATCTAACCCGCTATTGTGAGACGAAAGCTCTTCCCAGCGGCACGTCCACTGATATTGCGAACTTTTTCATCTTTAATCTAGTCCTTCGTCACGGTGCCCCTGCGATCGTTTTAACTGACAGAGGCATGGCATTTACTTCAGCTCTAACCCAGGAAGTGATGCGGCTCAGTGGCACTTGTCATCGCAGAACATCAGCTTACCACCCTCAGACGAATGGCTTTACTGAGCGACTCAATAAGACCATCGCCGATATGCTTTCTATGTATGTCAACGAAGATCATAAGAACTGGGACCAGATACTACCGTATGCAACATTTGCTTATCACACCGCAGTCCAGGAAACGACCCGCTTTACACCGTTTCGTTTGGTGTACGGTCGCGAAGCTGTCACCATGCTGGATGCAATGCTACTGCCAGATGTTGCCCACCCATGGATTGCCGGTGCCGACCAATTCGTCCAGCATGCCGAGGCCGCTCGCCAGCTGGCTAGACTGAGAGTCCGGACACAGCAAGTTAAAGATGCTCAACGGTATAACCTTCGTCACAGGGAGGTAATTTAGAACCCTGGCGATCAGGTTTGGGTGTGGACACCTGTTCGCCAGCGGGGTCGCTCCGAGAAGCTTCTGCGCCGCTACTTCGGCCCGTACGAAGTACAACGCAAACTCAGCGACGTCACCTACGAAGTGACCCCGCAAGGAACTGTGCGCTCATCCCGACGGCAAGCACAATCGGAAGTCGTACATGTCGCCAGGATGAAGCCCTTCTACTCCCGCTAGGTCAAGCTACATGTGTTTTTTTTTTCTTTGCTTCCTTTAACTGCATGATGTGAACGCGCATCCTCGCCGACTACGGTTATCCTCGACCTCGCCACTCGGCATCGGGACGATGCCTTTTCCACCGGGAGGGGCAATGCCGCAATGTTATCGTACTGGCGCCGCCATGTGGCGAGCTCGGGAGACTGGCACGCGCTCGTCTTCTTCGCTCTCGGTGCTCGCCGCCAGTCGGTTCCGTGCCTGATCTTGCCGGTGCTTTTACTTAGTTCTAAGTACACCTGCTGAACCAGTTTCACTGGCTTCTGTGAAAATATTAACGAGACAAAAATACATGGGCCCAAGTGGGGCGCGTGCATTCTTCCCCTGTTCATTCTCCGGACAGCGAGTTTCCATATTAGCGAGGCATAAATACATTGAAAAGGTTTCGTCCCCAGAAGAACTGTCCATAATTCGGGTCGTCCATATTAACGGGAGTCATATTAACGGGGCACGACTGTATTAGGTTGAGATTCAACCAACCAGAGTAGGCAGTCCAATAAAATAACGTTCAGGTCGGATGACGGAAAGCATCCTCACCGCACGCCTTGTGCTGCCACGCTGCAGTTGGCTAAACAATCTGGGTGCGGTGCGTCTACCCTTTTAATATACTTACCCGGAAGCCCGAAAAATTTGAGCACCACAAAAATGTCGTGTTAGACTCTGTAGAGCGTCTTTCGCTGGCGAAAAGAAACCAAAGTGCTACTAAACTCATTTGTTTATGTGTAGGCGAAAAGTACACGCGTGATCGTATGAACGAAAAAAAGGGCCGACTGAGAACGGAAGAATTTTGAAATGGGCTGAGTACACACGAAAGCAGAGGCTACGTTCGATGGCATCGTGGCTGATCTCGAGCGATACCAGAAGGCTGTGCATCGGTAGAACCGCATCCATCCGTCGGCGTTGCTATATAGGAGGCACCGTGATACGCGTTCCCATGCGCAGCAGCGCTCTCGCTCGCCGGCTGAGCGAAGCAGAGGCGTGAATACGCTGCTGAAGATACCTATTCTTCCTGGGCGGAGAGCCTCGACTTCGGCGGAGTGGTCCATAAGCGTGCAGAGGATGCCGGCCCCCGCTGGTTTGCTCATTACCAGCATGTGGTTATATCTGATACGTTGCATGCCGAGATATTCCTTAATGATGTGCCTTAGTATATATATTGTTACGTGATGGTAACAAGGCCGTAGGCACCAGAAGTCAGGCGTAATTTAGCAGTGAAATAAACTCTTTATTGGGCTGACTTGCGCCCGAAAAAGAACTAGGCAACTCGGCGGTGGCGATAGCAACAAACGTGCTCTCGGTCGTCGAAGTGAGAATGCCCGTTTAACTTGCCAGCGCTGAATTTAAAGGCGGCGAGGAAACATCTAGATAAAGCCGCAAACGGGTGACTAGCCTAACCTGGAACATTGTGGAAACACACGCGAGTGGCTAGAATCTTCGAGATACATCTCGGCACACCTTGAGCGACAAACAATATGATAAAACTGGGTCTCGCGACAACCAACATGAACAAACAAAGAGTACAGAATCGATCCATGCGCTACAATTCCAGTGATAAAGCAGCATGCCGATGGCTGTAGAAAAGGACAAAAAAAAAGTTTTGAATGGTTTCCGGCAATGTCTCCTGTTTCCACGATTCTCATGCGACAAGTGAAGTCATTTAGTTTCAGTTGATTTTCACGCCCCTCTCCCCGCCTTCAGTCAGTCGCTGACTATGGGACCTCCTTTTGCGTATTAGTTTTGTAACGCAACTAAAACATGACCAATAAAATTTGAGTCTGATTCTGAAATCGTTGCGACTTTCCAGTGGTGGAACGCCTAAACTTCAGAATAGTGGCCAACACGGAGTGACAGATACAATCCTGGAAATCGTGTTGCTCAACGGCAGCGGTTGATCTATTCGTCGTCTGCACTGATCGTCTGAATGTCCGAATGAACTTGACAGATAGCGGGAAATGACAATACCCCGTGCATTTGAGGGAAAACTAAGAGAATCGCATGAAATTAGGCGCGTTGTAAGCATCGGCGGTAAGTATTCACGATTTAGGCAGCTGGCTAAAGCGGCTCGTCGCCAAGTAGCTCCGGACTCGTCCCCATTGAGTAGAACCCGGAAATGTGCTAGCCGATAACGCGCGATAAAACTCTCGGTTGGAATAGTTTACGCACCTTGAACTGCATGCCTTAAGTCAAGCGAGCAGTACTACATAAATAAAGTCTGTTAGAACACAGTGAATTTAATGCTTAAAATCGCTTCTCACTATTCGAAAGAAATAATTTTCGCGCCAATATATGGCAGGGGCGTAGACAGTGGTGAATAGACATGTTTGGTTCTCTAACTAGACTTTCATAAGTAATGCGCACTCTGCCTGTGCACTCGAAAAAAACAACGCTAACAGAATATGGACCCAAATTCATCGGCGAAAAATGAAAGAAGCTTCCAAGTGAAAGTGATTTAAGAACACAAAACATCCCCAAAGTTTAATCACTCAAAAAATAACAAAGCAGGTCCCACTGATCGTTTAAAATGTAAACTTTCCATTTGTTAACTAGAACGACGAAAGCTCCTGATATTAAAAGGAGCAAAATGAATTCCCAACCTTGATTAGTCTAAAAAGAGTTAATTCATTATATGGAGTCTCAAGGCGCAAAGCTAAATAAGTCTATGATGCGCCAAGCACCGGGTTAAAATGTCATCTGAAAGGCGCAAATTGTCAATGCCTACAATGTGTTTAAAGCACTGGCTTTCGTCAACAGTTTCTCTTTTCTTTCTTCAAGTTTTCGAAACGAAATCGAAATGTGGTTCGGTTTGGTTTTGGGGCTTTAACGTCCCAAAGCGACTCAGGCTATGAGAGATGTCATAGTGGAAGACTCCGGAAATTTTGATTTCCTGAGGTTCTTTAACGTGCACTGACGTACAGCACACGGGAGCCCAGCTTTGCGCCTCCATCGATAAGCGGCCGCCGAGGACGGTATTCAAGCCCTTGTCCTTGGGCGCAGTATAGTCTAGCGCCCTAACCACAGTGCCATCCCGGCGGTATGAAGTCGAAATGTGGTTAACTGTGAGTTCGCCACCTTTCGCCGTTAGGTTTCTCTTGTTTATTTTTTTTCGGAAGCAACATGAATGTAAAATGTACCTAACGCGTAAGCAACATAAAAATACGTCTGTAAAGCGTTCCTGATGTCTATATACACGCCTTCAATTCCCCTGAGATGGGATCTAAAAAACACATTTTTTTAATACCTTTACACCTTATCCTTCCATGCTGCCTGCCACTCACCTTTCAGTTTACTGGAAATTAAAGAAAAAACCCTGTGTGGCATGTCATATTGTTTTATTTGACCATATCGGGATTGTGAAGTACATGCATCTGCGTTTTTGCTACCCTCAATCCCGACATGGCTACAGTGATCCAGCTTAATTTTATGTTATATATTTATGCTGGGGCTTCAAATTGTGTATGACGTTTTCTATTAAAGATTCTTCATACCTTTAGGTTCCAATACTGCGAGCATGCCCAGGAAATCAATGCAGATGATGTTTTTGACTCTCTCTTTACTATCTGCTCCACAGCCACAGGATAGAACACCCTGTAAAAATCGACCGTAAAAAGCAATGCGCACAGTGGTAGCCACATCACTGTTTATTTTTGCCTTGAACTATTGCAATCCCACCCCGTTGCGATGAGTCAGTGGTTAGGGCACTCAACTGCTTACCCAAGGACGCGGGTTCGCTCCCGGTTGCGGTGGCCGCTTTTCGATGGAGGAAAAAAGCAAGGCGCTCGTGTGCAGTGTAGTGTCAGCCCACGCTAAAAAAAATAACAGGTGGTCGAAATTTTCGGAGTACTCTTTTATGGCGCCTCCTCCTAACTTGAGTCGCCTTGGTACTTAAAATTGATAAAGCGAAAGCAAAATATTGCACATCTTGGGGCAATGTTAGGTATGTTGTACGGCCAACGCTTCACATTCGTGGTCAAAGGCGCAGTACCATAGGCCCAGTAAAATGTGGTTTGCTGTTAGAATAATGTTTCGACGGGCAGTTAGTGACAATGGAATGGCAGTGATGCTTCGCGAGAGCGAATTTTTAGGACGTATGTACAGGTCAGTGCAATGCTTCTATTCTCCAGTTGAGACTCATTTGCTACAGCGTTACCGGTGATGTCCTGCATACTCGAGATGATAAGCGCCGACAAAGGTTATGAGCAGGTTGTAGTCGTTTCGAGTACTAGATCCGCTTAATGTATTGTATCTATACTATGCATCTG